>NC_138985.1:81594004-81704004 GCF_964341445.2 Mesoplodon mirus | reverse complement strand
GTTTTTGTAGGAAAGTGGCTTGTCCTGTTGCTCAGAGTTGCCCTGCTACTTTCCACAGACATTTTTTTGAGCCCCATTCTGAATTTGCGTCTATATAAGGATCGATGCAAGGATTATTAAGTAGGTTTCATCTACAGTGCCGAACCCGGTAGACTGTGAGGATCTCCTGGGAGGACAATTTTAAGAAAGATTGTGTATCAGTGGGAAAGAATGCCATGGTTATTTACCAATGCCTTTCATTGGCTTGCTTTGGGGTGAAGTGAGAGTCAGAGAACACAGGAGTGGTGAGATCGGCTCCATGATTTTGTCAGCTCTGCGCTGGACTGAAGAGTCAAAGGTTTAGACCTAATGTACCCACTGTGCCAGTTACCCAGAGTTCTTTTACAGTGCATAGAATTTGTGCCCAAATCTAGGAATCTAGTGGAGCCTGTCCTACATATGTGCCTCTCTGGACAGACTCATGGCATTTTAGATTCCATTTCTTTTTTTTTTTTTGCAGTATGCAGGCCTCTCACTGTTGTGGCCTCTCCCGTTGTGGAGCACAGGCTCCGGATGCGCAGGCTCAGCGGCCATGGCTCACGGGCCTAGCCGCTCCGCGGCATGTGCGATCTTCCCAGACCGGGGCACGAATCCGTGTCCCCTGCATCGGCAGGCGGACTCTCAACCACTGCGCCACCTGGGAAGCCCTAGATTCCATTTCTTAAAACTACAATCTCCTTTGGGCATTCTGGCAGATTACGGTCTGTCATTAATATACACTAACCTTGCCTGTGAATAGTGGACATGTCCCACATCTGACTTGAATCTCAAAGTGAGACATCTAGGCCAACAAACTTTGATAATGGTCTCAATGCATTATTGATGAACTTTTCCATCTGAAAATGCCCTTTTATGTTTGAGAAGTTCAAAAAGTTCTAAGTTAGTCACTAAGAAGCCATTGCCCTGCTCAATGTCCTCTCGTGGTTTTTGTTGGTATTCAGAAAATGACAAGAGTATGCTGCCCAAGTGTGGGAAAAAGACTATACCTACGAAAGCAATATTAAAAATTCACAATTAAGCCTAAATTAAAGAAAACTTTCTTGTCTGTTTTAACCAAGTAGATATTTTCCAAGCACTCAATGACTATGCTCCTCTTAAGCATTTTATATTTTAGAAAGCGATGTACCTATACTTTTTGGGAGAGAATTAGCAGTAACAGGTACTATATAACTGTTTGTACTAATACTTTAGTTAGCACCACTTGAAAGCAGAATCCTGTCTCCCAAAGGAAACCTATTCCTCATCTAAGTCACTGAAGTAACGGCTGAATAATTAGCTAGCAATACCTTACATATTAATGTTTCAAATCATCCATCACTCGAAATCCTGTATTCAGCCTCAGCACACTTTCCTAAAAAAAGATTCATGCTTCCAGCTAAAAAAGCAGGGGATTCTTTTCAGATATAACAGAAGACAGTGTGCTCAACGAGAGACAATCAGTCCCATTTTGAATAGTTTACAATTGGTTAATATGCTTTCATACTTTCTGTATGTCCTATTGAAAATCATCTCATCTATTATTGACATACACTAGATTATAGGTGCTTATGGGAAACAATTTATTTTTTAAAGCAACAGACTAAGGAAGAATTCCTTGAATCTGCAACATCCATAGAAATGTTGAACTTCATTGGTCAAAAAGGTGGGTAGTATTCTCAAACCACCTATTTGCAGAGTAGAATTACATTACATAGAGTTGTATTTAGACATCCCTGAAGGTAGACGAATGTTAAATGCCATGTAGCATTTGGTTAAATGTGACAGCATGGGGCACCATGCTATGACATTATTTTAGATTACAGGCTATGCCAAAAGCCATTTAACAGCACTATCAGGAAGAAGTGAAGGGACCCCAGTGAAAGGTTTCTCTGCTCATCATACCTGCCTTTTAAAGTTTCCCTTGTTTCCATCAGCCTATTTTCTTCCTGTTCTTCTCTACCTTCCCTTTTCATTTAGAAATTCATTTCATTCCCTCCTGTATTCAATGATGCTCCTTGCTTCAGGGGCCCTTTATAGTAATTTATTCCATATGCTTATTATCCTTTGTGTAAAAGAGTTTTGCCTTCTTTTTTCCTTGTTCCCAACTTTCTAATTTTCAGATCATATCTACTCACTTCTCTGGTCTTGAAACATTAAGAGTTTGCTTGGATCAATTTTATCAATCCACCTTATAATTTTTAAAACTTCAGTTGGGTTACATGAAGTCTTTCCTTTTCCACTGAGAATTTGCTCAACTTTCCCCATCTTTTCACATAACTTAATTGTCGAGATCTGGTATCATTCATATAATTGCTCCACACTGTTCCCCTGAAGAGCAATTAAGCCTTGCAAAAGTTTGGTGACCAGCACTGTTTAAATTATATAAGGCAAGGACTAGAAAAGTTCTATCAATAGCAATACTATAATGCCTTCAATTGATAAAAGACCTGACTGCCTCAATTTATATTTACTATTACTAAAAAATATTATATCACACACTTCAGTAAACATTATCTATCATTTGACAATTAGAGGAGTTTGTGTGTGTGTGTGTGTGTGTGTGTGTGTGTGTTTTAATAATCCAGTTAACCCAAAAACAGACAAACTTTTTTTGTAAAACACATCAATGCCCAGATTTCTATTAGGGTCATGCCCACACAGTTTGGAGGGCTGGTTTAATAAAATCACATCAACTCATCTCCCAGAAGGCTTATTCAAGCTTCCCCTGCCCCATTAGATAGTATTGGTACATTTTAAGTGAATAGATATTTCTTTTTCCACAAAACTTCCTGCCTCTACCAATGAGTCTCTTTATTTCCAAATGGTAAAAAAGAGGGATATTAATGCACAAGGAAGACAAGTAAACAAGAAATATGCCCTCAAAGCTACAATTTAGATAAGGCACTTCTAAGGTTTTTTTAAAAATCATTTACTACGAGTCGTCCCTCAATATCTGCGGAGGATTGGTTCCAGGACCACCGCCCTGCCCATACGAAAAGCCATGGATGTACAAGTCCCTTACGTAACATGATGTAGTGTTACATTCTGCCCTCCTGTTCAGCGGGTTCCGCATCTGCGGATTCAGCCAGTCGCGGATCTACCGACCCCAGTGTCGACTGTATTCAGCGATATCCATAGAGTGGTTCGCTGCCTATGGAAGTCTAAATTGTTGTGTATTTTTACAGGGTAATTATTCATTCATTGAATTGATGTTTATTGAGTACTTACTGTATATCATGCACTATTCTAAATACCAGGAATGTAAAATAAACAACACAACATATACACAGAAAAATCAAATAAGGAAGAAAGCAAACGGCAGGACTTCCCTGGTGGTCCAGTGGCTAAGACTCCACGCTCCCAACGCAGGGAGCCCGGGTTGCATCCCTGGTCAGGGAACTAGACCCCACACGCCGAAAGGAAGATCCCGCACTTGGCAAGGAAGATCCAGTGCAGCCAAATAAATAAATAAATATTAGAAACAAAAAAGAAAGAAAAAGCAAATGGCAAATGCTAGAAGAGACGTAAATGGCAATGGGGTACCTGAATGACTGGTAGTAGTTGAACACAGGCACTCTTTGGGGAGCTAATGTTCTAGCGGAGCCCCTGACAAGGCCGATCAAAACATTGCTTGACATAACCGATGCTGGATTGACTTAGGACAGCGAGACCGTTTATTTGTGAGAACTTCCAGCACTATAACTTGTTTGCTCTGTGTCAGTCTCAGATCCCCACCCCTCCTCCATGTGTCTGACAACAAACATTTCCTGCCTGCTCTTTTCCTGTTATTGCAATTATTATGGTTTTTTTTCTAGAAGATGTTGGGGGTAAGAGTTTATTAATTAATTTATTTATTTTTGCTGTGTTGGGTCTTCGTTTCTGTGCAAGGGCTTTCTCTAGTTGCGGCAAGCGGGGGCCACTCTTCATCGCGGTGAGCAGGCCTCTCACTATCACGGCCTCTCTTGTTGCGGAGCACAGGCTCCAGAGGCGCAGGCTCAGTAGTTGTGGCTCACGAGCCCAGTTGCTCCGCGGCATGTGGGATCCTCCCAGACCAGGGCTCGAACCCGTGTCCCCTGAATTAGCAGGCAGATTCTCAACTACTGCGCCACCAGGGAAGCCCTATTGCAATTTTTTTTTTTTTTTTTTTTTTTGCCGTATGCGGGCCTCTCACTGCTGTGGCCTCTCCCGTTGCGGAGCACAGCCTCCGGACGCGCAGGCTCAGTGCCCGTGGCTCACGGACCTAGCCGCTCTGTGGCAATGTGGGATCTTCCCGGACCGGGGCACGAACCCGTGTCCCCTGCATCGGCAGGCGGACTCTCAAAGAGTACGCCACCGGGGAAGCCCTACTGCAATTATTTAAAGTAGTTTGTTAAGTTTCAAGACAGTTCCCCACTCCTCCACCATCCTGCACTTACCGCCCTGCCCTCACCCACACTATCACCCCAGCCCCGCCCACAAAGCAGTTTTTAACAAGTACCTTCTTTCCTCTCCAGCCACTGGCTGCGGCATATCAGAGCTTTGTTCCTCCGTTCCTTCCCTGAAACGATTCTGGCTAACACTAGGCGTTTTCGCCTGCTGCAATAGTCCCTCTTAATAAAGTCATTCCTTACTGAAAAAATAAAAGTAAATAAATAAAATCATTTACTACTTACACATTTAATTGAATACCAGTTTTGACTTATAATAAATATTGAAATGAAGTCTTAAAGGTATTAGATGATGGAAGCTTTAAAAACATCTTTGTTAATGGTGGATTCTTTCTCAAAAAGAAGAATAGTGCTTATTTTTAAAAGCCTTGCTGTGGCCTTTACTTAGTATGAATTAGGTGACTTGGGAAAAACTAGTTCTCTGATAATAACTGCATTTACTTAAAAATTGTTCAAATGAAGTTAAATTATAAAATGATTATTTTTAAAGACAATGAAAAAAGCCTTTTAGAGGTTTTTCTACACCCAGATGTCTACAAATTGCTTGTATGTAATATCCAGTTTTAAAGCTCTGAATGAATATGGATGGAGGGCAGTGTGCAAACTGCCCAGATCTCATATTATCTTAATGACTCAGCAGCAATTCTCACCCACCTCACTGTCCTGTACTTTCTGAAACACCACTTTGATGTTCACCATTCTCCATATAGAGACAAGGGACCCCACATAAGAAATTTCAGCATAGACATTCTTTTGACTAATACCCCCCACTGAAATGACTGTATTTTTAACTTAAGAACAAAATGATGGGTAGTTTTGGTGATGGGGTCAAAGAAATACCCTTATTTTTCTTAGACCAGTGGTTCTCAACTCAGGCTGCATATTAATATCACCTGGGAAGCTTTAAAACATGCCAATCTCCAAGTCTAACCCCAGGCCAATTAAGTCAGTCTGTGGGCTTTGGAATTGATGTTTTTAGGCCAGAGTGATACTAACGGGCAATCAGAGTTGAGATGCATTTATTTAAACCAATAGTTCTCACCTGGGTCAGGGTGCACATTGTAATCACTAGACAGTATCTCCCAGAACGCCCGGAATGTGGGGCGGGAGTGTCGGGAACAGTATTTTCAACAGTCCCTGCAGATTGTATTGCCATTCTTGTTTATCCAAAGTAGAATCTGAATGATATATCTATGTGTATTTTTATAGAACTCACCACATGATTCTGATGTGCCCTTCACTCACATTTGAGAATCACATACTTAGGTTATTTGTCCAAGCACATATGTATTAATAGAGTCAAAGCAGCAAATTAAGTGGTTCTAAGAACTGCAGTTGTATCTGGCAGACTAATCCTGACCTCAGCATTTCTGAAATGTGCCAGGGGATACCCCAAAATTCTTATTCATAACTGGGAGATGTGCTACACTAACATGTTTCTCAAGGTGTTTTCTTTAGAACAATATCTTGTGGAGGGATAATGGTTATGTTTTTCCCAAAAAAATACATGTTTGGAGGGGCGGGGGCAGTTCATTGATCTAATAAGATTGGGAGATGTGGTTTCAAGCAGTACTAAATAGATTTCTTTAAAGCATAATTTATGAGAGCCTTGAACGTACTGCTATACACTGGGAATTTTCTAGAGCAGTACTCCTCAAACTTAATGTACATACAAACATATCTGGTGGCATAGTAGAAAGAATACTTATTAGGAATTTTGCCATTGCTAATAATTAGTCAAAACAGAAAAGAAGGGGTCATGAAATAAACTAGTATTTCTTGATTGACTACCATTAAACAACGTAATGTGGTTAACACATCTATGAGATAGGTGATGTTTTCCTATTTTACAGGTGAGGAAACTGAGGTTGAAAGAGATGAAATAAGTTGCCCCAAATCATAGAATTATTAAACTTAAGCTATGATTCTGAATCCAGGTTCATCTTATTTCCAAACCTGTGCTCTTTTCACCAAATCTTCTTTTATCCCTTCCCCTTCCTTTTTTAAATAAGGTATACTTTTCATATAGTAAAATGAATAAATCCTAAGTGTATAGCTTGGAAATTTTTAATATATGTTTATACTCAAGTAACCATCACTCAGAGCAAATTAGTATATTTCCATTCCCCAGAAAATTTCTTCATACTCCTTCCCAGATAATGATTCCCCCCTCCCAGAGGAAGCTCTATCCTGATTTCTATCACCATTGGTTAGTTTTTGCCTATTCTTGGACTTCATACAAATGGAAATATACTTTTATGTGCTCATTTATGTCTGTTTGCTTTCACTAAATACAATTGTTTTGAGATTCATCCATATCGTTGTGTGTATATGTGGTTTGTTAATTCTTTCTCCTATTGGTAGATATTTACACTGTTGCCAGTTTTTTGCCTATGCTGAATAGTCTCTATGAATATTCTTGTACAATTTTTTAAATATATAAACACTCATTCCTTTGGGAGGTCTACATAGCAATGGAGTTGCTGTATCATAGAGTAGGCACGTATCAAACTTTATTAAAACCTCTCAAGCACCAAAAGTAGTGGTGCCATTTTACAAAGTCTTTGTACCATCAGCAATGAATGGCAGCTCCAATTAGTCTACTTTCTGCCTCCTTTTATTTCTTGACCGTCTTTTTATCCATTTCTTCCTAGATATGCAAAATCAAGAAAAAGGAAAGTGTAACCCTTCTAAAAGACTATCTTGGAATAGTGTGCAAAATTAATGGAAAAGGGCTTCCCTGGTGGTGCAGTGGTTGGGAGTCCGCCTGCCGAGGCAGGAGACATGGGTTCATGCCCTGGTCTGGGAAGATCCCACATGCCGCGGAGGGGCTGAGCCCATGAGCCATGGCCGCTGAGCCTGCGCGTCCAGAGCCTGTGCTCCGCAACAGGAGAGGCCACAACAGTGAGAGGCCCGCTTACCGCAAAAAAAAAAAAAAAAAAAAAAAAAAAATTAATGGAAAAAAAATTCCCTTGACAACTGGATGGGGGCCCACCCTACCCAATTTTAATAGGGTGATCTTTCAAACAGTGAAATGACCATCAAAGAACCCAGAATAAGGGCCGAACACGGCTATTGATAAGGAAAAAACAAAAAGGAATATGAACAGACAAGATGCTGTAGAAGGAAAAGGAGGAATAAGCAGGGGAAAGGAGGAGGCATCAAAGATAAATGCAAATGTGGATAGAACACTAAAGGCAGGTTGCAAGGTGACTGGGATCCAGAACAGGTGAATGCTTAAAAGCCTTGATTGGCAGGGCAGACACTGAACAAAGAAAGAGTGGCAGCCAGGGAGCAGTCAGGAATTGCCTTTTCTGAATAGGTTCTGTTTAAAAATCAACATGGAATCATACTTTTATATAAGTTTTTCCTAAGAAGAATCACATTTCCCTCCCTCACTTACTAAGAGACGAATGTGATTTTTAGCCCTCACTTTTGTTCATCAATCACTCTCTTTCATTCATCAACCTGGTTTGGTTCAGGTGCATAATTTACTCGGTCCTTTTCCCCTATGTGTGCTGAACGCAGATGCAGCCTCATTTTGGTTTTGCCTCCTGCAGTGTTACCTCAGTGCTGTGGCGTCTCTTTATGTAACATGCTTCTGTTTCTAGGCCAAACATTCAACAACTTCCCTCAGTCAATTCCAAGAGCTCAGCGGTATCATCTAAATTTGGAGCTCTAAACCAGTCTCCCCAGGCTAAAATTAATCACAAATCCCCAAAAAAGCATTTTAAAGACACTCACAGCTTGAGCCTGAAAGTAGCTCTTTGAATGACTAAAAAATAAATAATACTCAGCTGTACTTATTGATTCCTATTCTTGTCTATTGGCTCAATTTGGTCATGGATATTGGTATGGTAAGGCCATTCAAGATGGCTGTTCTCTTGCTCTCTGTCCATCCCCTGCTCAACCAGGACCTGCTTCACTCACATGACTATCCAATTCTCTTAATTACAGGGCTTAATCAGAACTGCTTTCGTGCTTGCCCCGGGCGAGTTGCTGGTTTCCCTGGTAACTTATGAGCCCACCTGAAGTCAATTCCCCCTATAAATGGTAGCCGCCTTCTCCTTCAGGTAGCCAAGTTTTTTCCTGTGTCCTGCCTGCTGTCTGCTAAACATCGTCGCTCCAGGACTTCTGACTGGTAAGATTCCCTATCCAACAAGTCCTTGATGTCCCTGTCACTGCTTCTGGGCTCTTTCTTTGGTCTTGCCGCTGGGCAATTACAAGCCTGCAGGCCTGAGGGGCACAGCCCAACAATGTTATTTTACACTTGTGGAAAGTTTGCTGTATATGGTGATATTGAATTTAGACCCAGCTTGCTATGCTCAGCTCTCCCATTTGCCCAAGGAGTTCTTAAAAACCCATTTATGAGACTAGAGCCTAATGGGCAACAACTGTACTAAACTTTTTCTAGCCACCACCACATTAGAAGTGATCATTCATGTAAGGGTACGTAGAAAGAAGATAGGCCTTGCCGTCTGAATATCCTTCTTAGAGTACTTACCATTTGGAGATGCATGACCAAAAAATACAAATGATCCGCCAATAGCAGGGTAATTTATTTAATCTGTTCATCTCTCTTATGTTTTATGCATTGCTGAGTAGCAAACTTCAGATGGACATGTGAAATACATGAAGCATTATAAACCAATGGCCCAGAGTATATATGATTGTTTAGTTCTAGGTTGCTATCCATATCAGGTAATTAAAATTTTTTCAAAGGACTGATTTTTGAAAAGCATGTTTTAAATCAGAAGCCTATCTTGCTCAAAGTTGCTAAATTTTTTACTTATTTTCATTAAAAGACAGGGTTTCTGTCTCTTTAGATATTACATAATTGTTTAAAATTAACCCAATCAGAACAGAAAGCAGGTGATAGGTTTTACTGGTTCTGTGGAGATTAAAATAAGAATTTTACCAACTGTTTTTTTTCTTTCATCAAATATCAACCAAGGGTAAATAAAACAGGAAGCAACGTAGGAAAGCTATATGTGGTGTATAAATGTATGACAAAGGATATCAACAAAATTTTGGAAAAGTCATCTAAATTTTTTATAGTTCTAAAAAATATCCAACTATTCTAAAAGGAAAAATAAAAACAATATAAAGACAGTAATGGAGAAAGCAGCACCTGCTTTTTTACATAAGAACAATCCGCATAGTTTCATAAACTATACGCTGGAGTCACAGTCCTCACATTCTATGTATTTTAGTTTTATATTTAAAAACTCACTTATATAAGAACTAAGAAAAGATCAATTATCACCCACTGCATAATACCTTTAAAATTCTACGGTACATCTTTACCTTTTCACTTTTGCATTGTATGTCCACTTGTTACAATTTATGACTACCAATTAATATATGATGCAAGAAATGCACATACTGTCAAAATTGCTGACTTTATAACTTTTTTCTCTACAATTTTCTATTTGAAATAAGTGAATCAAAGACCTTTTTTCTTTTTTATCCTATTGTTTTTTCTCTAAAAGCCACTCAGCTCTTAATAAAAAGAAATAGTAAGTACTAGCTGTAAAATAATCTGTCAATCAATCAGGCACTTACACTTTGGGCAGACCACTCATGGAGCTTTAGAAAAGATTTTTTAAAAACACAAATAAAGGAAAATCACAATTAAATGTGGATTGGAAAATTCCATTTTATATTGATTTTATTACTAGAATTTGGAAAGAAGCCTTGTGACTGTATTAAGCTAATGTTGTAATGGGTGAAATGAAAGACACAATTTAGAACCTTGGCCAGTTGATCATGGAAAAATTGTTCCCCTGAGCCCTTCATTCAAGCACCTGGGAGAAGGAGAGCATCCCCTTCTACTTAACTGGTCCCTGTAAATCTCTTGGTTAGTTTTTGGTGTTTTACTGTATTGTCTATAATGGGGAAGATGAGATGAGGGAGTCAAATCCCCAGGAATGAAATAGAAGGTGCTATGCTACCTGCCTTCTTTTGTGAAACTAGTTGCAAATAATAATGACTTGGGTAAAGATTTTAGATCATCTGGTATGTACCATAAAATATTTAAAAATTCTATCCTGCTTTTCCTTTTTAAGATAAAGTTTGTGGATATAAGTAAACTTTCAGGTTTTTCAAGAAATTTTTTAGGGAGGCTATTCTACGTTCTAACAGCATGGTCTCTAAAATTGTGTGCATCAAATAACATCCTCAAACACTGCATTTTTATCTAACTACCAGAAATATTTGCCCAAATAATTTGTGTTTGCAAATTTAGAGCCTGGGTTAAGACCATTTGCAAAAATTGGCCCTGGAAATGTCAAGTACACAGAGCCTTCATATAGCATCATAAATATTAAAAGGTAGAAAAACCTAGATCATTAAGTTCCAGAGAAGTAATACACCGTATCTACCCATTTGACACTCAGAAGGACAAGAAGCTTCAAATCTTTGGGGGAGAGAGTCCTTAGAGCTTCAACTTTAAAATTCCCCACCTTAAGCACAATTTATAACATGCTGTCACACATTCTTGGGTTCAAAGATAAATCAAGTGCATTTTTTTCTTTTTAAAAATGGATATTTTGTTTTCCATTGGCCTGTTGCCATGTTTAATTGGACACAGCCTGAAAGGGAGGCTGATCTCCAGGGGTCCCATCTCCAGGGGTCCCTCATTTTGGCCTGTGAGGAATGGATGTGATAAGTGTTTACAGTACAGTTCTGACTGCAGCAAGTCCAAATGGCCATTGCTTCCTATTACCTAGTTTAAAAATATACAGTTGAGAGGTAAAACATGGATAGTCTGAGGTGCTGGAAAAGGAGAAAATTGGGTTTCATGACATTTTTGCAGCAAACAGGATTCAGAACATAATGGTTAACAGCGACTAACCCATAAGATTCTAGATGAGACTCAAATTCTAGATTCTATATGAGAAAGAGCAGTTTTGCTGAACAATTTCAGAAAGAAAAATCCCATAGGCCCCTTTTTAACTTAAGGGTAAATTTAAAAAATAATGAGATAGTATTCCTAATAGCATGCCTTAGAGTTAACAAAATGTTTTCCCACAAACTATCTAAATTTGATCTTTATAACATGGTGGATGGTTTGCTTTATTATTCTTATTTGCACATTGAGAACACTGGAAGCCAAAAAACTAAAGTATTTCACAAAATACTATGCCATTAATAAGTTACATGTTCATTATTCTAACACATGAGATTTAATTACAAAGTTTAGGACGTACTAAGTACCTAAAACTATTTTAATTTATTTTAATTATGAAAACTGTCTCCAAGTATATTGGAAACTATTGGAAATCTCACAAGCTTATGTAAAAGGGAAGTTTATATTTTTAGACTTTAATGTTTCTGACCAAATAAACAGTGATACAGCTTTTTAGATTTTGACTTTATTTTTCAAATCGCTTTTACTTATGCAATGTTTTATATTTCGATGTGACCACAAGGTGGGGGGGGGTTCACTGTGTGAACTTAAATTTCTCCATCAATTATTTTCTATGGGTTCTTAACAATGGAATGGGGCTATTCTTCTTCAACTTGAGAATGTAAAACTTGTTGGTGTGGTATTATTTGGGCTACATTATGACCTGGGCATAAAATATGCCATTCCTGGTGTACTGGGTTGCGTAACATTATCTGAATGCAATTCAAGACTAAGAAATAGATCAAGGGATAATTGTTCAAAGGTGGCTTTGCACTTAATTCTTTCTGGGACTATTAGGGTCAAACTCTCTGATCTACTGATCTGACTGTCTGATTCTGATCACTGGCCTGACCGTAAGCTTGGCTGCAATGTCCTATCGCATCTTAATTTAAAAAAAAAAAAAAGAAAAAGATTTGGGAATTTAAGGAGGGAATGAGTCCAGGATTCCACCTTTCATCCTATACCTCTGTATTAGTTTGCTAGGGCTGTCATAATGAAGCACCACAGACTGGGTAGCTTGAACAACAAATTTATTTTCTCATAATACTGGAGGCTAGAAATCTGAGATAAGGTGTCGGCAAGGTTGGGGTTTTTTTGAGGCTTTTTCCCTTTCCTTGCAGATTAATGTCTTCTCCCCATGTGTGTTGGTGTTCTAATCCCCTCTTCTTATAAGTACCCCAGTCCTATGGATTAGGGCCCACCCTCTGAAGACCCCATATCTAAATACAGTCATGTTGTGAGATACTGGGGATTAGGACTTCAGCATCTGAACTTTGAGAGGACATGATTAGCCCATAACAACCTCTCACTTCTTCACCATCACTTCCTGTGAAGGAAGAGTTGCTTACCTGGTTGCTCAGCTCTGACACTGATGAAACCACTTTGCTAGGTGGCATCAGAGGGTGGTAGGAGGCCATGCTTGTGGGTGTGGTTCTTCAACGTCTTCTCTACTTTCTCTCTTGTACTCACACCAACAAAGTGGCATGACCCTAAAGTGCTTCTTTTTCTGATTCCTCCTGTGTGGTCAGAGAAGAAAAGGACAAAGAAAGAAAATAACATTATAATGTTCTACGTTGCCGGGCAAAACTCACAAAATCTAAGCTTTTGTTAAAAATATGTCCACGTTAAAAAAAATAAATAAATAAACCTCTCGGCTCCATGTACCCCCTCTAGCTTCTGTGATGGCTCTCCCTGTCACGTCCCAGACACAATTCTGAAGTCTCCACTTTGTTACATCTCCTTCGTTCTTCCTCGTACTGCATCTGGTTCACTCTTCCATCGGTTCAATAACACTGTTCTCTTGAAGGTCACCACAGAGTTCTCTAAAACCACATCCAACCCACAATCTTCTTATCTTCCTCATTGAATTTCACATTGCAGTCTTTTCCTTCTCCAATCCATTCTCAAATCCACTTTGTAGCTCCATATAGTTTTGAGATTTCTGAAACTTCCTGGTGGGTTTTTTAAAATTATTATATGTTGACATTTTATGTTGTCTTTTTCCTTAAATTCTACTTTGCCAGATGTCAAAATGACTAAACCAGTTTATTTAGCTATTGTTTGGCTGGCATATATTTTCCCAAGACTTTAATATAAATTGTTCTCTATGGTTTTGTTTAACATTCCTTTGAAGATAATCCCTCTCTTTTCTCTAGGTGATTTTTTTCTTTTTCTTTTTTTTTTTTTTTTTTTTTGCGGTATGTGGGCATCTCACCGTTGCGGCCCCTCCCATTGCGGAGCACAGGCCCTGGACGCGCAGGCCCAGCGGCCATGGCTCACGGGCCCAGCCGCTCCGCGGCATGTGGGATCCTCCTGGACTGGGGCATGAACCCGTGTCCCCTGCATCAGCAGGCAGACTCCCAACCACTGCGCCAACAGGGAAGACCCCCTAGGTGATTTTTTATGTGCCATTAGTTTCTGCCATTTCACTATGATGAATTATAATTTGTATTTTTTTCAATTTACTCTCCTTGGAATTTGATGGGTTATCTGCTTCCCTAAGTTGGTATAAATATAAATATATATACACATATTTGTATATATATGTATATATATATTTGAGTATATATATGTAACATATATATGCCAATATATAAACCTATATATTTCTCACTTCATCCTTCGTGTCTCTCAACCACTCTTTAATATTTTCTACTTCTGTCTCTCTCTGCCACATTCTGGGTAATTTCTTCATCTGTATCTTCCATTTGCTAATTTTCTTTTTATCGATCTATTGCTAAAATGCTGTTATTCCTGCCCATTAATTTTTTCATTCAAATAATTGTATTTTTTCCTCTTTTGAAGTTCTATTCATTTCTTTGCCAGTTAATTTTCTTTTTTCTTGATTTCAGCCAGCCATGTGTCTAATACCTTTTTTATATGCTTGTACTTTGTCTTCTGGTTACTCCTATTTCTGAAGGCTTGGAATTTTATTTAGCTGCCTCTTTGTTTCTGTTCTATTTTGCTCACGGTATTTTTATTTAAAAAAATTTTTTTTTATTTTCTTTTTTGCGGTACACGGGCCTCTCACTGTTGTGGCCTCTCCCATTGTGGAGCACTGGCTCCAGATGCACAGGCTCAGCAGCCATGGCTCACGGGCCCAGCCACTCTGCGGCATGTGGGATCCTCCTGGACCG
The DNA here is from genome assembly GCF_964341445.2 of Mesoplodon mirus. Taxonomy (NCBI): domain Eukaryota; kingdom Metazoa; phylum Chordata; class Mammalia; order Artiodactyla; family Ziphiidae; genus Mesoplodon; species Mesoplodon mirus. Next base: position 81,689,512 of record NC_138985.1, on the reverse strand, counting down.
TGGCACGAACCTGTGTCCCCTGCATTGGCAGGTGGACTCTCAACCACTGCACCACCAGGGAAGCCCTTCTCATGGTATCTTATTTCGTTGTTTGTTTTATAGATTTTTGACTGTAAGCTTATTTTTTTATTGAAGTATAGTTGATTTACAATATTGTGTTTTAGGTGTACAGCACAATGATTCATATACACATATATATTTAAGATTATTTTCCATTACAGGTTATTACAAGATACTGAATATTATTCCCTGTGTTACACAGTAAATCCTTATTGCTTATCTATTTTACATATGGTAGTTTGTATCTGTTAATCCCATACTCCTAATTTATCCCCTAAGTTTGTTTTCTGTGAGTCTGTTTCTGTTTTGTATATAGATTCATTTGTATTATTTTTTAGATTCCACATATAAGTAATAACATATAGTATTTGTCTTTCTCTGTCTGACTTACTTCACTTAGTGTGATATTCTCCAGGTCCATTCATGTTGTTGCAAATGGCAATATTTCATTCTTTTTTATGGCTAAGTAATGATATATATATATATATATATATATACACACACATATATATATATATATATACATACCACACCTTCTTAAACCAATTATCTATTGATGGGTATTTGGGTTGTTTCCATGTCTTGGCTATTGTAAATAGAGCTGCTATGAACATTGGGGCGCATGTATTGATATCTTTTCGAATTACGGTTTTTATCTTTTCTGGATGTATGCCCAGGAGTGGGATTTCTGGAGCTCTATGTTTAGCTTTTTAAGGAACCCTCATACTGTTCTCCATAGCGGCTATACCAATTTACATTCCAACCAAAAGTGTAGGAGGGTTCCCTTTTCTCCACACCCTCTCCAGCATTTATTATTTGTAGACTTTTTGATGATAGTCATTCTGACTGGTGTGAGGTGATACCTTATTGTAGTTTCGATTTGAATTTCTCTAATAATTAGTGATGTTGAACATTTTTTAATGTGCCTGTTGGCCCTCTGTATGTCTTCTTTGGAGACACATCTTTTTAGATCTTCTGCCCATTTTTTGATTGGGTTGTTTGTTTTCTGACATCGAGCTATATAAGCTGCTTGTATATTTTGGAAATTAAATCATTGGTTGCATCATTTGCAAATATTTTCTCCCATTCTGTAGGTTGTCTCTTTGTTGATGGTTTCCTTTGTGCAAAAGTTTAAGTTTGATTAGGTCCCATTTGTTTGTTTTTGCTTTTATTTCTTTTTGCCTTGGGAGACTGATCTAAGAAAATATTGCTACAATTTATGTCTGAAAATGTTTTGCCTATGTTTTCTCCTAGGAATCTTATGGTGTCATGTCTTATATTTAGGTCTTTAAACCATTTTGAGGTTATTTTTGTATATGGTGTGAGAGAGTGTTCTAATTTTATTGATTTACATGAGGCTGTCCAGCTTTCCTAGCACCACATGCTGAAGAGACTGTCTTTTCTCCATTTTATATTCTTGTCTCCTTTGTTATAGGTTAATTGACCGAAGGTTTATGGGTTTATTTCTGAGCTCTCTATCCTGTTCCAGATGTCTGTTTTTGTGCCAATACCATGCTGTTTGATTACTGTAGCTTTGTAGTATTGTCTAAAGTCTGGGAAGGTTATACCTCCAGATTTGCTCTTTTTCCTCAGGATTGCTTTGGCAATTCTTGGTCTTTTGTGGTTCTATATAAATCTTAGGATTATTGGTTCTAGTTCCATAAAAAAAAGTCATGGATATTTTTACAGGGCTCACATTAAAGATTTTAGCTTACTTTTCTTTTCTTTTTTTTTTATTCAAACAGAAAGTCACAAAAATTATAATCATCCTCATCAGTTCACTCAGTCCCATGTAATTAATTTTTTTTATCTTGATCTTTTGTTAGCACTTTTATGAATTCATCAGTTTCCCATTAAAGTTCTGAAAATTCTTATTCATTCAGTTCAGCAGTACAGTCAGTTACCAGAAACCTGTACTTGTCAGAGTCTTTTCCATGTAGCTTACTTTTCTTGTAACTTTTATCTGTGGTGATTCAATAAGAATGGAGATAGAAATCGAGTTTTTCAGAAAAAATTGAACTTGCTCTTGATAGCCATCTGAGGACACCATCAGTCCAGGACCACTTTTTAAGTCTGGAATACCTATTAGTTATTTATTGGAGGCTCTTGATTATCCTCCATGTCTTGCAATATTTTTTCCTCTCTCTTTTCTAAAAATATCTTTTCTTCTTTTTCTCTGGGTGTTATTCTGAGTTAACCCCTCAGAAACCTTTTATTTCACCTATTCTTTTTCCTCTGACTTCAATCTGCAGTTCATTCTAGGTATAGACTTCTGTATTTTCATAACTCTTTTTCATGTAAAATTTAGGGTTCTTTTTGTATCCTTATGCTAATTATTTTTGTATGGACATTATGAGATTTTTAGCATCCTCAACTTATTTAAAAAAAACACTTCATACTATTCTAGTCATTATTTTAATATCAGTGAATTGACTTCTGGTAATATACTTTTGGGTACCTTTTTAATGTGTACTCTCTTCCTTTCTTCCTCTTCTCTCTCTTTCATCTTTTCTTCCTCCTCCCTCCCCCTCCCTCCCCCTTCTCCCTCCCCTCCCTTCCTCCTCCTCCTCCTCTCTTGCTCACTCTTGCTTTCACTCTCTTGCTCTTGCTTTCACTCCCACAATTTCTCTCCTCACCCGTATCTAATGGTTTTTCATTTCCTGTGATACCAAATCCTGAAATGCCTTCTGCACCAAGGTTCTATTGGGGTTCTTGCATTCCAGTCCCCAAACAATTTTTTCCAGTTTCCTTGTGATGCTGTGTGTATTTTCAGCTGCCTCTCTAAGCTTGAAGTTGTATGTAAAGCACAGTTCCAGTCTCTGTATCATCAACATCTTGGAATCTACAATATCCTCTGTTTTCAAGAAATCTTCCTACCAAATGTGAAGCATTTTAATCCCAGTTCCCTGCATAAGCTGAATCCCAGCTACATTTGCTTTCTCTGGAATTTGACTTCAGTGGGCTAATTGCTTCTGCCTACTCTGCTTTGTTTGTGTGGTCAGTTGGGAAGAGTATCTTATTTCTGTGCCAGGTTGAATCTTTATTTTTTTTAACTTGATATATCATCTTTTTGTGGTTGGAACCATGGGGTTACCCCAAAGCATGAACTTACAGGATCATCTTGTCTGGAAGTCCAAACTGTTTCCTATATTGCTATTTCTTATTTTTCTAAAACATAATTTTGACCATTTTACTCTTTCCTAAAACAATTTATTGAACTCTCAGAAGTATTAACCTAGTAGAATAGTGAAGTCTCTGGTTCAGAAATTTTAAACTAAGTGAAATTTTTTATTTTTTTAAGAAGTATTGAGACTTCCCTGGTGGCGCAGTGGTTAACAATCTGCCTGCTAATGCAGGGGACATGGGTTTGAGCCCTGGTCCAGGAATATCCCACATGCCGCAGAGCAACTAAGCCCATGTGCCACAACTATTGAGCCTGCACTCTAGGGCCCATGAGCCACAGCTACTGAGCCTGCGAGCCACAACTACTGAAGCCCGTGCACCTAGAGCCCACGCTCCCCAACAAGAGAAGCCACCACAATGAGAAGCCCATGCGCCACAATGAAGAGTAGCCCCCGCTTGCAGCAGCTAGAGAAAGCCCATGCACAGCAACGAAGACCCAACACAGCCAAAAATAAATAAATAAATTTATTAAAAAAATATTATTTGACCCCTTGGTTAATGACAAATTTTCATGGTGAAATCCCCAAATTATAGCTCTTTAGATGCACTCTTCTTACCTTCTTTTAGAGGGCTCATGTCCAATTTAACCAGCAGTAACCCATTTAAGATGTTCCCATGAGAAGTAAACTGAAAAAAATATTATTTTCTTGACTAGATTTTCATATGGAAAGAGAGCATAGGAAGTAATTTATGAATCAAACTTGAAAACAATATCTAACCTCAAGTAAATTTGATTTGAATGCAGAAAGTTGATGCCTCCATTATATACAAATTTACCAGTTTGAAATGTCTTTAATTATAACATTAGCTGGTCTTTGCAGGGTATCTTAATACATTTAAAGAAGTTGAGTTATATCAGTTTCCCATTGCTGCTGTGTCAATTTATCACACACTTAGTGGCTTAAAGAAAACAAATTTATTATATAGTTGGGGAAGTCAGAAGTCTGAAATGGGTATCACTGGGCTAAAATATAGATGTCAGCAGGGTGCATTCCTTCTGGAGGCTATAAGGAAGATCCATTATCTTCCCTTTTCCAGATTCCAGAGGTCACCACATTCCTTAGCTTCTGGCCCCTTTCTCCATCTTCAAAGCCAGCAGCATAGCATCAATAAGTCTTTCTCTGACTCTGGTCCCTTTTCTGACTTCTTCCATGTTTTCAGAACCTCAGTATTTCTAATGGCTCCACTCAGATAATCCAGGACAATCTCCCTTTTTAGAGGTCAGTTGATTAATAACCTTAATTCCATTCATAATCTTAATTCATCTTTGCCTTGTAACCTAACATAGTTACAGGTTCTATAGATTAGGATGTAGGCATCTTTGAGGGAAAATTATTCTACCTACCACAGGAATATTTAAGAAATGTACAAACTCTATTCCAGGAAAAGTTTACAGTTAACACTGGTCAGTTTGTTTTCACTGTTTTTATCTTATTTTAAGATTTTATTTTATACCATAAAAAGTGCTTCTGATCTTAAAGATCCTGATACCTACAACTTAGAAGTGTGAGGTATTACTCATGGCATTTGCAGATTAGACACTATTCAATTCTATTTCATCTGCTATGCTCTATCTGGTAAGGTTGGAATTTATTCAATCATAAAATACTAGATTTACATAGTATTAGAATATCAGTTTCTCAAAGTATTTTCTCTCATACATGAGTGTAATTAATAGAATATTTTATCACTTTTCTGAATGTTAATCTTAAATAAAAGTTAATATTTCAATATTTTCTATTTCATTTTCTGCATTCTTATATTCTTATATTTTTTAACTTTAAGTTAAACATTTTCTTTTTAATATTAAGCATGCCATCAGTCTTAAAAACAGCCTCAACTATTTTAAAAACTATCTTATTTTCTGAAGTCTTAAGGCCTACATTTCTCATAAAAAATTTTTTGTATAGGTGTTGTTAAAAAATGATTAAAGAAGGCAATTTAGGTGATACCAACAAACTTTATATATGAAGCGGATAGTCACCTTTTGGGAGACTGCAAAACGGGGCAGAAGGAAAAAAGCTTTTATAGCATAGGTAATAAAGAATGAGGAAGAGATAAATAGAAAATATGTGATTGGCTGGGGTCACATAGTTAACATTTTGCTGGGGTGAGAAGGCCCAGAGTTGGCTTCGTATTTGGGGATTGGCTGGCTGACTATACTGCATTTCTGATCAAGTGGAGCATTTACAGGGACATGAAAGTTATCCTTCAGTTGGTTGATGTGGCACCCTGAGCAGGAGCAGCTCCATCTTGGGCTTAGAAATTTTTTTCAACAATATTTATTTTTCTATTACAATGGACTTTTTGTTTAAAGCTAACAAGTCATTGGAATCATCAATCAAACACAATGATCCAAAAAAGTCTATCATCATTTAGATCATAATTTTCTGAATTTTTCTTATTTTCTTCAAACTAAATGTCATTTTCTTGAAACTAAATGTCTTATTTTCATGGAAAAGTTATAAAATATAGCAACAGTACTAAGCAAACTATTTCAGAATGTTGTCACATACATACATTTTACACAGAAAATAATTCAAAAATTTTAAAGTATCTACAACCACAAAATAAGAAATGTATAATCTCATTAACTATTCCTCTGAAAACAACCTAAAATACTGCATATTTTGAGAAGTTGTCTTGGCTGTTTTAGTGAGCTGGTATGGAAAATAACTTTGTTAAATGCTATATTTAATGTGCCAATCTTGCAGCATTACATTTGATGTTCAGAAAAGGATAAGAGCGCCCACTATCACCACTTTTATTCAGGAGATAGGAGTATTCGAAAAAGCTAAGAATTAAGCAGTCTGTCACAAACCTAATAAAGACACAAAATCCAAACACAAAAAATGAGAATGCTTTGAGGGATACACACCAGATGTGGTTTCTAAGCAAAATAATTTAAAATATGGAAAGAAAGGTAGTTTTCAGGAAATGTTAATTAATTATACTGACCAAGCTGAATTAGAAAATCAGACAAGACCAACAGATTCTTAGACAGTGTTTTATATGTTATCTTTTCTGTTAAAAGTATTTTTCCCCATTCTTTGACTCTCAAACTTGAATTATTTTGTAATCATTTACTTCTTAGTTGGCTGGAAACATTCTCCCACCCCCATCTGAGGAAGGATATTTTTTTCTAAGCTTCTGTATGCTCATTTGATATGATGCTCCATTTTTTTTCTGCTTGTATATTGCAGATGTTAATCACTGTGAGTTTGCTTCTGTTTGCTTGTTTTCTTCCTAGATTATCTACAGAACCTTTTTTAAAAATCTTTTAAGCTTTTCACTTGGTATCCCAGCATTATCTTTCAAATTTTTTCATGTTTTAAAATTTTATATTAAAATGTTTTAACCTAGAGAAAAGTTGCAAGAATACAATCAACAACCTTATACCTTTCACCTAAATTCATCAATTGATATATTGCCATATTTGCATGTTCTTTCTTTCAGGTGTTTATTTTTTGCTGAACCATTTGAAAGTTACAGACATCATGACCTTTCACTCCTAAATATGTCAGTACATATCTACTAAGATCAAGGACTTCTCACATCCCCATAATACAATTATCAAATGCAGACAATTTAAGATTGATATAATAATATTATCTAATATTTGTTTCAAATGCTAATTTAAAAAAATGTCCTTTATAACTTTTCTAATTCAATATCCAATCCAGGTTCATGCCATGCATTTAACTATCCTGTTTAATAAAGGTTTTTCTGGTTCCCAGTGAACTCTCTTGATTCAGAGAGTCTGTTTTGTTGGTTTATTGATATCGAAGATTTCTATTATATAAATATTGAACCATCTACATCTGTTCTCTGTAACTCTAATATTTCTCTCCTTCCCCTTCCCTGTTTCCCGCTCCTTCTTTTTTTGGTTACTTTAAGTGCTCACCAGAGAGGTGATGGTGGGCAAGAGTGGTCTTCAGAACTGCAAGGGACCTCACTGACTCCTGCAGACCCACCAGCCCAACTGCCTGGAAACTGCCATTGTCCAAGATAATCTCCCACTTCGGGCCCCCAATTTTAGTCTCCCAACAACGCGGGATTCGGCCTCCATCCGATCCAGTGATTGCATCCAGTTCTTGGAGCAGCATGGCATCCACAGTCCTTTCTGGGGTGCCCTTATCAACATAGCACCAGATTATCTACCCAGTCTGAGAATTTAACGCTGCAACTTCGTTCTTCTCTGTGGCTAAAACCAACTTTTTGGATCCAGGAAAAATTCCAAGACGGCAAACTTGAGCTTCCCCAAATATCGCTGTCTCCAAACTTGCCCGCTTGGTCTCTGTAGACAGCAGCTGCACGGATACGCAGGGAAGCCCAGAGGCAGAAACCGAAAGCCTACGGGCACAGCCGTGATCGGAGCCTAGGCCCCGCCCGCTGCCGGCCCAGCATGCACCGCGGCGCAGGCTTGGACTCCGTGGAACCTGAGAGTTGGCGCGGCACGCAGCAGGTTTGGTGAGTTGCTCTTAATACTTATTTTCTTGGTTTTCACTTCTTTGTCCATATGAAATTGCTATCTTGGGGTTTTCTTTAACTCATTACCTTGATTTTCTGCTCTATCCAACATGAGGCTCCGTCCTTCCATTATTTAATTGAGCAAACGGTGGTCGGGGGTTTTACAACCTAGCCTTCACAGAACTCAGGTTCTTTGTTTTTTATAACTACATGCTATAGTTTTATAGATGCAGTATCTATCCTCTTGAGAAATGCATAAGAGTATTTAGTTAATCTTCTAGTTTTTTAGAGTAACTTATTATTTTTTTCCTGAGAGAAGTTTACTCTTGCCTTAAAAGAAATGTCCTCTTTTCTGGCTGCATTTTCTCTGCATGTGTTGAGTAATGTTTCTTTGCTTACTTGGTACAAAACCTCACTGTGCTGGCCTTCTGCCTATAATGACCACCTGGTCCAGAAAGAAAACTTATGCTGACTTTCGGCTTGTGTATCCTGATGGAAAGCTTACCCTTATACTCTTGTGTTAAAGACTCTTTAATGGAGTTGCCCCGATACACACACGAGTGTCTATGTCTGTGTATATATGTCCTTTTTGAGAAAATATTTACTGTGAGAGAAAAAGATGTTACATACCTATGTTCTTGTAGACATCTTACCTCAAAGACCTCGAGAAATCACTGTGCATATCTACATTGCCTTAGAGTAGTTCATACTTGTTGTGGCCTGATAATTTAATTTCTAGACTTTTGTCTTAAGAAATTAGTTATATATTCACGTTTCAATATAAATATTCTTATAGTTATATTTGTAATTGTAAAAATAGAAGAAACCTGTCATTAAGTGAAGAGTTACATAGTCAAGTTGTTTTTTTTGTTTGTTTTTTGCTTTGGGATATTCACAAGGTCAAATGAAAACAGCAGGATACAAGAATGTATATAAAATATAATCCCACTTTGGTTTTATATATTTATGTATGAGGGGGAAAATGTGTTTGGAAGGAAATATATCAAAATGTTAACAGGTTATTTTAAATGCCTTCTTTCCATTTTCCCTGATATTCAGAATTATCTACAAAACCAAGCATTACTTTTATAATCAAAAAGAAATAATAAGTATTATTTTAAATTAAATCTCATTATCCAAAATTGAATTCTTCATCTTCCTTACCAAATGCTCTTCATTTACTGACATCTCTATCACTACGAATGGAATCATTTTTCTAGTTTCCCAGACTTACAACTCTGGATAGTGATTTCTTCCACTCCAGTATATTCCACTTACAGGGCAACACCTCAGCTGTCAATACTATGGCAAAGGCATATACATATACTGTTCTTGTGGGAGTTGGGAGTAGGGTGGAGATGTTGGCTGGAAACAATACTGTAATCTTTTATAGGAGCTCTGAGTGGCCAGGCCTGTATCTCTTCTTTCCTGGAGCAGTGGTGTAGCTTAACTTGAACCGCATGCATGGAAAATGGGGGAGATTTGGCACCTCAAAGGAAATTTGTGGTGCCGTTAGCAGAAGGGGAACGTATGCTGGAAAGTAAAAAAAAAAAAGCACACCGTGATGCTTCTACTTATTGTTTGGGGATGTCTATGCCAAGTACTATCAAAAGCATATCCTTTGTTTGGTCCTACTTATTTTGATCTGTGACCTGGCTTACAGTTGTTTTAGACTGTGTGTTTCCTTAAGGCAAGGATTATGCCATTCATATTTTTATCCCTGGTACTACCTATGTAGTACCTGAATGACACTGAATTGCTTTCATTTGTTAATCGTGCCCCCTTTCATGTGATATTTACTTTATTGCCTTCTTAAGCAGTTATTTAAACATTGTATATTCCAAAGCCTCTACATGTGTTTCCTCATCTTAAGAATTACAGTGCTCAAAGTTTGAACGCTAATGCTTATGGTTTTCATACTGTATAATCCAAATACATTTACTACACCAAAAAAGAAAAAAGAGATCATAAATATGTTTAAGCCTCTTTCATTCAAAAGCTATCCCTCCTTATCAATGAGTAGCAAGTAATAGAGAACCTAATGGGAATACAATTCCCTTAAGAATTTAATAATCTTTCAGTCTGTTTTCTTCTGGTCAATTCCATGTGCTAGTAACTACATCTAAAAATTTTGTCTTGGAAAATATTTCTCAAATTTAATATGCTTATGCATCACTTGGGAATCTTGTTAAAATGCAGATTCTGGTTAAGTAGAACTGGGTGGAGCTTGAGATTCTGTAGTTCTAATAAAATCCCAGATGATGCCAATGTCGCGGTGGTAGCAAAGAGTCTAGAGTTACTCTTACATTTAGCCATTCCAAGAATGGATAACTCAGTGGCTCAAGGACATTATCTAGGAACCAGTTTCTTTCCGTCTTTCTACTGTTCGATCTTCAGTTTGTTAGCTTGTGTAGTCTTAAGCTAGTGTCCTTTATTTTCTGAAGATATTTGCTTTAGATTCAGATGTCACATGCATACAACAGTATTCAGAGGCAAAAAAGGTCTTTTCTTTTTACATATAACTTTTTAGGAGAAGGATTCATTTCCAGGAAGTCCCTAACGTAATTCTCTTAAGTTTCGTTAATTAAAATTTCATTACTTATCCTGGTAAGGAAAACACAATTCCATGACTGGCTTAGAATATTCTAATGTTTTAATATTTTACTTTGAATCTCTAGTGACTGGGTGATGGGCAGTCCCGCTTGTTCTGATGCACAGAGACACCATTTTTCAGCACAAGAAGGGAAGGAAATGGATAGATATTTTACTACAGTCCCACTCAAGGTGCAGAGAGAACATCCTAGTATATTTGTCTATTTTTCCACTGCATGTGGAAGGAGAGATGACTTGAGAAACAGATCTACACTGGTAGTGTTGGTGGTGGCTAACAAGTTACTTGGCTTGTCAGGGACTTGGAAAGAAAACTTTTTTTAATGGAAAATTGAAAAATTGAAAAAGATTTGGGGGTTGGATATGTGTGATGGCAATTCTGGAAAGGTACAGAATGTGGCACTATTTGTATTTTGTGTAATGCTCCGCAGAGGTAATCCATTACTGAAGAGGTTCTCAATAGATAACTAGGTAAGATGACCTACCCAGTAGATAAAAGTTATCTTTCTTTAGATACTCAGTGCTTGCTCATTGTATCATGTATACAGTGACTGTAGCATCAGGGATAGACGCGTGGGTTTTCTGCCAAGGCTGATTTGGCTGCTGCCACTGCTGAGTGCCTAACTTGTTATGGTTAGGAATTTGTCTTCAGTGTCTGCAGTGCTTCCACAAGCAGCATCATTCATGAATTTGTAGAATGACTTATCAGCTATCATTTTCTTCCATATATATATCTTGTGTGACTAGGGCCACATTTCTTGACAGTGGGCCCACAACGTCAGAACTCACTAGTTTTTACCACATGCCTCGTCCAGAAGTAGCTGGCTTGGCAAAACATTGAAATGGCCTTCTAAAGCCTCAGCTATAGTGCAAACAAGGAGAAAACACCTTGTGAGAGGGGGGTGCTGTTCCTATAGGATGAGATGTATTTCTTAAATCAGTAGTCAATGCCAATGTAGGCTCCCTAGATGGAATGTATAGATCTGAGAGTTAAGGCATGGAAATGCAAGTGCTCCTCTTGCAATTACTCTTAATTTTACAGTAGAAGAATTTTTGCTTCCTGCCCCCAAGAGTATGGTTCAATGAGATTGAAGGTCATAGTGCCTAAGAGAAGCGTACTTCACGAGGAAACATCATCATGTTTCCAATAAATTGGAAGCTCAGACTATTCTCTGGATATTTTGAATTTCTCATGCTGCTGAACCATCAGGTAGAGAAGGTGAAGGTCACAATACTGCCTTGGGTGAACTATCACAGTTAAAAAGAGGAAATAAGTTTGCTATTCCAGAATAGAAGAACAGGGACTAACGTTTAGAACTCAGGATAATCACTGGGTTACGTCTTGATACTTACTTCCTTACCTAACAGTCCTTGGAAAATTGTGCTAACCCAAGGAAGGCATGACCACTAATGGCTAAGGATATGTAGGAATCAAGATATGGAATACTCCACCAGATCCAAACCCAGTCTAGCTAAAGGGGCTGGCAGAAGGTAAGGAGAGCACAAAATCATAGCAGAGTTGCTTTGATTATCAGCACAGGCCTCATGACCTGCTACAGAAGTGAAGAGTGTAGCAGCTACTGTTTCTTTTCCCCCTCCATTTTTGCACTGCTACATTATCTGAAGAATATCAGTTATGGCTAACATTTTAGATTTTCAATTAACAATTGGCCAATTTACAATCTTAAGATGCCTTTAGGATCCTGACTGATTTATCTCCCTTAGAAAATCTCACCTGCTCCTAAGAGTTTATTTTTCACATGCATGCAGGGGACTCTCTGGCTTTAACTCTGCTATGAGCTCCAAACATTGATGTCCTGTTGCCTATTGGTTATCTTTAAAGTATTTCTTCCCCAGCCCTCATAGTTGTTGGCATTCTTACTGAATCAATCAACAAAGCCTGGTAAACATCCTGGACAATCTCCTCTTCTCTTTTTAATGTCCAAGGCAATTATCCCATTGATTCTGTATTCTAAATATTTCTTCTCAAAATATTTCATTCTCAAAATCACAAAGGCCACAGCCTAGTTCAGGCCCTTATTTTATCTTGCTTGGATTATCAAAATTATAACCCAAATAAAATTGGGGCCTTAGCCCCCACATGGAATCGTATTTGAAGAAACAAAAGTCGAAAGGAAAACTAGAATCAGAATTCTAATTTATAATCTGGCTCTTAGAAAATACCCAAAGGGAGGAAGTACAGTACTAATAGGGATTGTACTTTAAGCCTCCTCACCCCTTCTCTGCCTCTTTGCTCCACCCTCCATGTGGACGACAGCTGTTCCTCCCACTGTACCCCTTCACAAAGCTCAGCTCTACTATATCTTTCTCCTGCTTGTGATTTCTCCTTTTTCCAATATAAATCTTTTAAACACTCTCACTTCTTTTATTGAGACAATCCTTTTCCCAGTTATCTGATTGTCTTTCACTAGACCTTGGTGCTTTGTAAGAAAACATAGACTCTTCCTTAGAAATTAGAGAAAAAGGAGAAATCAGGGAAGTAGAGCAGAGCAACAAAGCGTTAGTTTGTTAAGACTCGTACACTTTCCTCTAGAGAACTGATGAAGAGCCACACACCTATTCCTTCTGTTTGGAAGCTCCTTTCATCCCCCAACTATCAGCATCCTGTCATTCCCCACACACATCTTGCCTACTCCCTTCTGTGAGGTCGGAGGGTACTACTTTTGCTATCTATGGAGGAACTGCTTAAATCTACTTTGTTGTGTTCTTCCAAATTCCCGTTAGTACACTGGTGAGCTGGTATGCCAGTGTTTTGATTTAAAAGGTCTCTGCCTGGGATAAGATGATGACTCATTCACTGAGTTATTTTTTTTTCCTGCGGGTTCAGTTAGCCATGCAGTGTGCCTCTTCCACAGCTAATATAAATAGGGGCCACCTCTATGGGCCTTCTGATGTCTGGGCAGGGCCAGGGTTAGACTTGTGGTCATTGCCATCCTGCTTGTGACCTACCCTGCCACACTTGAAGAAAATTGCTAGGCTTATTTTCCAAACTTGGTTTAGTTTGGTTTGGGGGGTTTTCCTGGCAGAGAATGGAAAATCTGATGCAATGGACTGAATGTTTGTGTCCTACCCAGATTCCTGTGTTGAAATCTTAAGCCCCAGTGGTGGTATTAGGAGGTGGGGCCTTTGGGAGATAATTAGGTCATGAGAATGGAGCACTCATGAATGGGTTGAGTGCCCTTATAAAAGGAATTCAGAGAGCTCTCTTACTCTCTTTCTACCATGTGAGATACAAGGAGCACTTAGCAATCTGCAGTTTGGAAGAGGGTTCTCAGCAGAACCCGACCGTGCTGGCACTCTGTTCCTAGACTTCTAGCCTCCAGGACTGTGAGAAATAAATTTCTGTTGCTTATGAGCCCACTCAGTTGAGAGCACTTTGCTACAGCAGCTGGAAAGGACTAAGACACCTGACTACTTATACCTCCTACAAACTCTGCTGCTGAGGCGCTTATTTCAGGAGGCTGAAGCATATCTGCAGCTCTTCATGGATTTCATTTCCATTCTTGAGGGCAGCTGTGGTTGTCTTTTTTTTCCCTCCGTAATTCTGATTAATGAACTTTACCAGTAGCGACAAAACTAGGGATTGCTCAGTTTTAAGATGAAAGACAAGGCTGTTCAGTTTTTTACTACAAATCCTCACAGAATGGCCTGCTCCAGACTCTTCTAATTCCCTGGTGTGTGGACCACAATGGTTGTCTTTCAAAACTGATTTTAAAAGGTGAAACATTTTTCTTGTTGGTTGGTGCATAGTTAGGAATTTAACACGGGATTTACAGACATTCTCTACCCTGACTTTTAATTAGCACAGGACAGTCAGCCATCATAATGGAGATCCTAGAGGACTTGAGTCCGAATAGTCTCCACTGCTGGGTCTCTTGGATGCTTACTTTAGGTGCCAACATTCCTCTGCCTCTGATGCCTACCATTCCTACAGACTTTCAGCAGTATGTTCTAGTCATTAACTATATTGTTTTTTCTCTGACCTCTGGCATGGCGATCCTTCTGAGTTCCTGATCCAATGTTTATGCTAACAGTTAATCCGTGCCAGTCGTTCTGCAGCCTGCCTGGCTCCCAGGGTGGATACTAAGTCTCCAGGGGATCCTGGATTTCTGCCCTCCTTCTAAGGATAACTAATTTCTTCATAACTTTGATGCTGATTAAGAAAAGAATTTTTAGCTTATAATTTGTATATGAAGGAAAGCAGAAAATTTGGGCAGTGGCTGGAATAGGGAGGTAGGACTAAGGGAAATGTCTTAAGGTTGGTGAAAATTAAGCCACATTCTGCTGATAGGAAGGTTTAATTGCATCAATGAGAAGTTTAATTATAATTACGAGATGTCCCAGGAGTGGAGGGGGAACATTATAGGAGCAAAGTCCAAGCGAAGATGAGAGGGAATGCCATCCAGGGGACATATAAGTAGAGGGATTTCCTTTAGAATGGAGTAAAACCCCGTGTAATTAGAGAATGTCAGGCAAGGAGCTTATATTCACTGTCACTACTTCTGCCACACACTCAGCGCTTTTCAGTCATCCCCATCACAGTATTAAATGACTTTTATCAAAGTCACCAATTTTCTTCATCTTGCCAAACTAATGATAATTTGTTTTGTTCTTATTTTTATTGACCTCTCACCAGTATACTATTTGACTTCTCCTTTACTCTTAGTACATTTTCTATTCAGGGTGGATTTATCTCAATTTCCTTTCCTTGTTTCTTTTTCTATACCAGCGTCTAAACATTAGAATTGCCCAGGGTTCTTCACCTTCTTTCTTTTTGTGTAGTCTTGGCTTCAGATAACATCACTGTGCAGATGGTGTTCAAATTTATATCTCACTCCAGTCCTTTCCCTCTGGTTGTGATCACCTCATATGAATGTCCAAAAGGCATATTGATTTATCATGGCCAACACGAAACTCTTGATTCCCTGCTTCACATGTCTCCTCCCCCATCAAACACATGCTCCTTCCCTGAGCACCAGCAGCTTGTATTGACTGAATGGCCTCCTGACAACGTGCTCTGTTTCTGCAACCCTTGCCCTCCACTCCAGCCACCGCCAGCACCAAAAGCTTATCCACAGAGCAGCCAGATTTATCTTTCTAAAATGTAAAATAGGTGTCATTTCTCACTTAAACCCTTTAATGATTCTCATCATAGCCAGAAGGAAATCCAGACTCTTTTCTGTGGCCTCTGAGTTTGTACTATCTGGATGTTGCCTACGTTTTTGACCTAATTTTCTACTGTTTTCTCTTATTCAGTACATTCTGGCCACACAGTCTGTCTTGTGTTCCTCAAATATTCAGTAGCCCAAGGTTTTCCTGTCTCAGCCCTGTGTCCTTCTGCTCTTCTGTGTGGGATGTTTTACTGTTATCTCCTCATCATTCACCATTCTGTTCAGAAAGCATGTCTTCAGAGAAGTCTTCTCCAACTACTTCAGCTAGAGGAGACTCCATATTTTTGTTTTGTTTACTTAATAGTACTTGCAATTATTTTTTATTTTTACAAACTGTTATATTTATCAGTCCTATTGAAATGTAGGCTCCTTGAGAATAGAGTCTGTGTGATTCTAAAGTACCTCAGTGTTTGCTGACTGCTGTAAACTCCTGAGGACATTTTTTATACTTCTTTTCATTTTAGTGAACACATATTTCTGTGTCTCAGCCTGAAACACCAATTCCTGAGCCATACACCCCCCACCCCCAAATCACAGTTCCAATCTCTGCATTGCTTCTAGCATGTTCCTTTGTTTTTCTGGTAAAATTTCAGGAATAATCAGGGCTACTGTTTGCATTTCTTCATACCATTTAAATATTTATTTTCATCTTTTCTGTTCTCAGTAGTCTTTACATGGATGGCAACTATTCATCCCCAAATTTCTTCCTTCCCAAATCTCAGTTACTAACTTAAACTTCTCAAAATAAAACCTAGCAGTTCTTAACACCTTTGCTTCTCCTCTCCTTCCCGTAGAACTACCTAGTAGTTCTACTCATTTCCAAAGTAAATCTTTTTGTGTGTGTGTGCGGTACGCGGGTCTCTCACCGTTGTGGCCTCTCCCGTTGCAGAGCACAGGCTATGGACGCACAGGCTCAGCGGCCATGGCTCACGGGCCCAGCTGCTCCGTGGCATGTGGGATCCTCCCGGACCGGGGCATGAACCCGTGTGCCCTGCATCGGCAGGCGGACTCTCAACCACTGTGCCACCAGGGAAGCCCCAAAGTAAATCTTTTTTGTTGTCTTTATCACATCCACTGTAGCAGATCTGTCTCCTCATTATTCTCATTAACATAATCAAAGACTTAAGAACTAGGTAAGAAGGAGGCTGGGAGGGACCCAGAGGCAGCAGAAAGAAAGGCAGGTGCGCTAACATAAACTTCTTCCGTGGAACCCTCCTCCTACACTGATGGCACAATTGTCTCCATAAAATGTAAATCACAACTTGCCAGTTTCTAGCTTAGTCAGGTCCAAAGTCTCTAACTGGAGAGTATGAGTACAGTGAAGTTAGGGCCTATCCTATATATAGGTCTCTCTATTTCACCTCTGTGTAACTGACTGACTAGTATAGGTCCTGTCTCATGACAGACACTCATAAAATATTGAATGAACAAATGAATGACAGCCTTTTACAGGGTTCCTTTACATACTATTAGCCCAAACATATTTGTTCCTATTTTCCAGTCGATCCTCATATTGCAGTGCTGGATCATTTGAAGTTCCAGAATCATGCTGTGCTATTTCCTGCCTTCATTTTGTTTCTCAAATTGTTCTCTCTGAACCAAATGGCTCTCTAGCCCCAACTTCATCCCATTTTCTGCTTTCATCCAATTCATTCTTTACAATTTCCACAAGGATAAGATCTATAACTTTCATATCCATTTCTTCTCTCCCATTCATTGTGGATAAGAGCTAATAGGTGCTAAGTAGAATGCTTGTTTAATTAAGTGGAACTGAATAATTTTGCCTTCTATTACAAAGATTTTTTACATACGGTATTTTATGAGCTGTCCCAGTTGTCTTTCTACTTTGGTAATGTAAATATTACTATTCTCATTTTGCAGATAAGTTTGTTGAGGCTCAGGGAATTTTATGTGGTTTCCTGGATGCAACATTTGTGACAGAGGTAGTACTAAAATTCATGTCTTCTGATGTATACTTCCTAGTTCATGTAGACACCTTTGTTTATATTTTCATGGTTCTGTGGGATCCAGCTTGATTCGGCAGCCTTCTAGAGTCCTCGTGGCAGAACATGCCAATTTTGTTTTTGTATTTGTTTTGTTATTTTGTCTTTTTCCGAACTGGGAACTGGCAGAAGGTCCATTTCTGTAGAGATTCTGAGGAAATATTTTCTCCTTTTGAGCTTCAGAAGTTCCTCTAGAGACAGGGGGTAGAACGAGGGTTGTTTTGTTATAAGAATTTTTTTAAATAATAAAAATACAGTATTATATTTGCAATTTTATCCCACTTCACAGTATTAAGCACAATTTCTAAAAAACTTAAAACATGCCATTTTTATTAATGGTCCATTTAAAACCACCAAACATTTTGATGTCAATTACTAAAACAAGGTTTAACGCTGTCAAAAAGCATTAGTGCTAAAAACAGTCATCCTCTCTGTATTTTCATCTGCAAAGCATTACAGTTTATAAAACAATTTTAACTCTGGATACGTAAGGCCCTATATGAAGGTTTCCATATGTTAAGAATTTTATTTGTGTGTTTGATTTTAAATTGCTTTGAAAAACAGACAGTTGAGTTTTATAGAAAGGAATCTTTCTTTTAGGAAATAAATGTCTCAAAAGTGCAGGGCACCAACAGTAAAAACATTCTGACCGCAAATCAGAAACACATTGGGAAGTGTTTGTTGAGTACACCTTCTGAAACTAGTATTTTGTTTCTATTTGCTGGAAAATTGAAAAATCTGTTGTATCTTGGCATGGCTTAGCCAAGCCCCTGGCCCAGTCCCAGATTCCTTGTGCCGTATATGGCATTATTGTACACACAGCTAGACTGCCTTGACCACTGTTTTCATCACATATATTTTAACTGTAAAATGTACCTGCTAACAGTACCATTATTCAGATAAGTTGTTCTCCACATCATATTAGCTTGCATATTCTTTTTTTTTTCTTAAAAATTGTGTCTAATACAAAAAAAAGTGAAAGAGAAGATGACAGTGTTTCAGCTGCTGAGTGGCATCTGGCCAAAAGCCACCAGGCTGACAACTGGAGTTTAGAGTGTGTTTTTGCAAGGCTAATTTAAGGTGAACTTAGATGGATTCAAGATTTATAAGCCCTAAAATGTCCTGACTGGAGCAAAGTTCAAGTAAAGTAATTCGCTGCTTGCCACGCAGATGGGGCTGAGCCCACGCTGCCCTGTGATTTAGTCTATAGTCTAGGAGAATTTTTTTTAAAAACAGGCAGAAGGGCTGAGTTTCTGTGTTTCACTTCAGAGGTCTTCTAATAACTGAGAGGATTATACTCTTTTGACCAGCTAAGAAGGTTACGTGGTTTTGAGCTAGTGCTTTTATAGCTATCAATAATTCTAACTTTAAGGATTGCCTCTCATGTACATCTCCTTTAACACATTAATGACTGTGAGAAACTCACACTCCTAATGATTTCATACAAAATTCAGAATAAAGAGCAGACATTTTTAAGGGATTGTCAATACCCCTGGTGCTACACAGAGTGGTGGGACTGGGGTTCAAAAACAATCTAGAAAATCATTTAATTAAACATATTTAGCCTGTTTGAAATAATTTTTAACTGCCCCAAATATAAGAATTGTTAATTTGGAATAATTGTCACCCAAAATAAGAAGCAGTCTTCGATGTTAGTTTGCTGTACGCTAGCCTATTGTAGGCCAGTATTATCATATCAGAAAGAAGTTCAAATGTTCGCTAGTGGCAAAAAAAAAAAAAAAGAAAGAAAGAAAAGAAACCTTTCCCCATATGAAACACTAAGGATTGTTTAACTGAAATGAAAAGGGACAAACAGGAAATTGCTGTTATTTTTAACACGGGAAAAAGCATTAATCATATTGTGAAGAAATGCCCTTCATCAAAGGAGTCACATTTTCTTTCTTAATCCTGCTTATCTTTATCAGTACAGAGAGTTAAAATATTCTACAGTGCAGTCACTCTATCTAATAGGTACTTAAAAGGTAAACAATCAGAAGGTTAAAGTGCAGCATAGATTGGTTAAAAATAAATGAAATTGTCACATAAAAAACACTTGTATTATTATTTCATGAATTTCCTTTTTAAAGGGGTTCAGAAAGAGACACCTATGAATGGTACAGGGAATTGCAAATTACCTTGTTTAAGTATAATAGAATGACATTTCCGAAGTAAGAAGTTACATCTGGTAAACAATAGTTGATGTTTACCATGGCTCTGAGGAAAGGAGCTTTTAGGATTTTAAGTAACATTGCTTTTTATAACTATAAGTAACAAGATAATTAAATAGTTGTTGCTTATTTCACTTTTAAATATTATTCATAAGCTTCACTAGGATATTTTTTCCTGGCAGTAGCAGAGATAAATATGGATTTTTGCACTACAGATGAAAAAATAATTGTGCAGAACCTTGTCAACTGCCAGACACCAAGACAGGGTTACTCATTCCCTCAGCACACTTAACTTAAACAGTCTCGATTTTTCCCCCTAAATACACCTTTTATTTTCTACAAATGTGCATGGGTTGTGGGCTAAAGCTTGGCAAGTTCTTTGTCTGCTTCTTTTATTTTAAGGTCTATTTTTCCACCTGCATTGGAATGGGGGCAGCAAGACATAAAACAGTCTAGCCAGGCTGTGGGTACAAACCCTCTGTGGGAGAGAAGTCTGATCTATGTTTTCTTCTGTAAAATGAAAGAGGCTCTCATGACAGAGAATCATATCTTTTACCATGGAACTTATTTCCTAACAAATGCAGCACCTACTTTGAAAACAGAATTTGTGCTGATCTCAGGAGCTGAGAGTACCCAGATGCTCTATTAAGTTACCTACTGGTTTCATCCTTATGTAAATTTGTTTGTTATGTTTAGACTCATTTGATTAATTTTCAAAATCTCTAGCATATCTCACACCAGAAGTCTTCCATTGACTTAGCCTTTTGCTCTGAGGGTTCCTAATCCCAGGAGCTAGAGTGGACTGGGGGCCTCAGCAGAGGATGCTTAACTGGTAGAACCCATTGAGTGAGAATAGGGTACTGCAGTCCTTAGGAGTTGCCCACACAGGAGAGGATTAATGTGGGCTTTCCTCTAATATTCCTATGTATTCTATGTATTCTAAAGGATACTTTTTTTTTTTTTTTAAGCTAGGGAGTATTGCTTTGCTGCTGGAAAATGCCAGGTGTTTCATTAACTAATACCTGACCAGTTTAAAGTGGGCATTCTTTTCTAGCAAGAAGTACACATAGTGAGGCTGATTCTAAAGATCTTAACCTTTTCTCTCTTTCCAATCAGTTAGGGGTTAGAGCCTGAGCATCTTCAAGGCCACACCTTTAGTGTCACCTCTGGCCCATGAGAAATATATTTTAAGATTGGATCCTCCATTGATGGAATAATCTTAAACTTTTATTATCTTAAAATCTTTTTTTTTTTTTTTTTTTCTTTTTTTTTGCGGTATGCGGGCCTCTCACTGTTGTGGCCTCTCCCGTTGCGGAGCACAGGCTCCGGATGCGCAGGCCCAGCGGCCATGGCTCACGGGCCCAGCCGCTCCGCGGCATATGGGATCCTCCCAGACCGGGGCACGAACCCGTATCCCCTGCATCGGCAGGCGGACTCTCAACCACTGCGCCACCAGGGAGGCCCTTAAAATCTTAAGTTTTGATTTAAATCAAAAATTGAAAAGAAGTAAATCTTCTCCATTTGTGGTTTCTACTGAATTAATGATGTTCCATTTCTCTGACACATCTTGTTCTTTTATTATGGACTGCCATTTTTCTCTGTATTCTTTAAAAATGTGTAGACACTGAATTTTAAAATGTATATATTTATCATTGATTTTCAAGATATTTAGTTAATAATATGGAAACATTTAAATATATCTTCCCCTGAAGATATAGCGACCCTCCTGTGTTTGGGATAATTTCATGTTGAAATTTCTCCTCTATAGACTTTCTTCACTCTCCGCAACAATTGCAGAACAATTGGTTCTCCAATTTTGGCTACAATGGCAGTTATTATAAAAACAGTCATGGAAGAAAAATTTCTTGCTTTTCTGCCCAGACATATTTCCTCCTATCTTCAAAGAGAGTCCTGAATCTTAACTATCAACTTATGCTTTCTCTAAGAATATGCTTAGATGGACCTGGTGATCCAAAAGATTTCATTGTTTTTGTCAACTCAATATAAGATGCAAGGCTATGAAGTCATTTATTCAATCAGCTCTGCATAGCTGAATGTGGCATAGGGCTGGTTCTTATACACTTTTGCACACAGACATACCCTGAACCTAGCAAAGCAAGTAACAGTGTTTTCAGCCAGGTTTCTTACACTAGAAAAACCAGAACAAAACCAAGCCTAGCGAAACAAAAGTAAACTTGTCTTGTTAGGTACTCTCACTAATTTTTTTTTTTTTTCTTTTCTGAAGCTGGGTCAGGAAGGGCAAAGATTCTGAATTTGTTGCTTTCAGTTCTTTAGAAAATGAACTTTGCTTTCACTAAGTTTACAGTCTCCAGCAGGTTTGTTTATATTCTGTAGAACCAGAGGGAGTTCTAGAGCCCAGTCAGAACTACTTCATACTCCAGTTTACCTTCTTCGTAGATACCTTCTTGTAGTATCATTTGAAGATGTGGGAAGTGCTTGATAATTAGACTGGTAACTCTGGCTCAGTTTTAGATATGACTATAAGAGGGGCATATAAAGCCTGAGACTATTCCTTATTATTATGCATTAGTCTGTTGGAAACAATGAAAAGTATGTTTAAAAAAAAAGTCTTGTTATCTTATGAAGGGTCTCTGAATTTCTCTTGCTACAACTTAGCACTGTTTTTTTTTTTCCTGATAAAGAAATGACAGGAGGGACATTTATAAGGAGATCTCAGGAAGGTTCACTCTCCTCATCTGAAATTAGTCCATATTTTAGGTGATGCTTGCATTCATCTAAAATCTTTGTACAGGTTATCAAATCTTGTATGGAATTCTTCCACTTTCAGCTATCATCTGACCTTGTTTTCATTTTTCTGGCCCTAAGTAAGTCTGAGAGCACACTGGATGTCAAGTGCTGCTCAGATTGGTATACTATTGCATAGTTACCCATCTCTAAAAACAATCCATACAAATTTAAAACAGAAATGAAGCCTCTTGCTGCCATGAAGCTAAAAGTCTATTCAGAATCCCTAGGTGGCATGGAAAGCGTTTAGACTCATTTCATTCACATGTCAGGTAAAGACTTTCATTTAGCAGTGAGATGAATGCTGAATAATAGATCTTTTGAATAATGTAATTAAGAATTCATTAAGGAGGACTTAAAAAAAAAACCTGACAGAAAGCAGCGTGTGTGTGTACTCCCTACACTGAACTCCCAAAATGTATCACAGGGTTGATGACTGAAAAAAAAAAAATCAACTGAGAACCAATTAGAAAAATACTGACATTTCATTTACAAAATACTGACATTAAAATTCAGTGAGGAACAAATATATGTTTGAATTTATTAGAAATTATGTTAAATCATGATTAAAGATCATTTTTATTATTTTAAAATGTGCTCATAACAAAGGACTTAACCAACACTTTGTTTTCCTGAAAAGATCTCTTAGTGTTCACCATGTGAACCTTACAATATTGAAGAAATTCACTTTGTTCTTGGATAGCTGATCAAATGAGAAATGGCAAACTTCCTTTTTTATTCTTTGCTTTATGTGAATTGAAATGATGAAAGTTTTAAAACAGACCCAAATGTGGCAACAGCAGGTCAGAGAGTTGCCTGTAACAAAAGAACAAATATTGCTCTTTGTATTGCTGTTACCTGCACAAGAGGAAGGAGGTGAAGAATTTCACTGTTTCTCATTGATCAGCACCTACTAGTATTCATAATCCCTGTGTCCTCACAGCACCTCTTGTATCATGCTGCTTGCACACAGCAGAGGAGCTACCTGCTGGAGTAGAAGCAGATGTTTGTGGATATTAGAGTTCAGTGACTGAGGACATAGGAGAATCTTCTACAGAGGCAATAGCAGAATTTTTACCATTTTTCTTGAGCAATGTGAACATTTTATTGAAACCTCAGAAATACGTTCTCATAGCATATGCAATCATCTATTTTTGTCCTGGAAAATGGACCATAGTCAGTAAATTGCTCTTGTGTTCTTTGCCTTGGCATGTTACAAGCCCTGTCTATCTGTGGCATACAACTTATTATTTTTTCATCAGTTTTTCCCTCCCAACTATATGAAGGGAAAAGGTCAAGAAATTGATGGAGTAGAATGCATTTATTTGCTTTTGTTGTCAAACAAATTGAGTTATATTGGATTAATTAGAGATCAAATTGCATTAATATATAACCTAAAATTTATTTTTTAACTTGTTGAGACTAGATTGAAAACATATAATGAATCATCTTGAAAGGGTTGCTTCTGAGTCTTATGCAACTATGTAGAACTGACTTGTACACTGAGCTTGATTTCCCATTCTCTTCAGATTTCTGACCCAGGGGAGCTAGACTCTTTAATGCATAGTTATATGAAGGTAATGGCCCACCCTGAAAATTTAAAAATGAAAAAAGCCACACCTCTCCAGATGGAATTATTCATCCACATGGTACATTGGAAGCTTTTAGTGCTGACTGCATTCTTTAGCTTTCATTTTGATTTTGAAGATCATTTCTTCCTTTAAAGATTTCTTCTATTTAATTGGAAACAGTAAGACCTAATGGAATGAACAAAGGATAAAGAATTGCAAACGTTAAGGTCTAATCCTTACTCTGTCAGTGACTGCTGCTTTGTGTTTCAGCTACATTACATTGCCCCTCTGTCTCCATTTTGTCTTATGTGAGATGTAGAATTTCTACTTTCAGACTGGGAGTATGTTAGCGAGCACAGGAAGGGAAGATGAAAAGTGTTGCCTTCTTTGACAATAGTGTTATTTATAAGATAAATAGACAGTTATATCCTTGAACTATGTATATGTTAGAGAGACCCAAGACTTCATAAACACACTTGTGAGCATCCACTAACCAGTACAACTTAATACATTCTGAACTCAGGAACATAACTGATAAAGAAATTCAGTGTAGGAAGTGACCAGAGTTGAGCTGGGTTGATGCAATAAATTTTCCAGGAGGAAAGGTATATTTTAGCTAGGTTTTTAAAAAATTAATCCCCGTGTTTTGAAGCTACGAAGACCTTTGGATTTCCTTTTAAAGAATGGTCTCCGTGGAAGGTACACCCTAATATGACCCCCAGTGATCCATACCCATGTATAATTCTCTCCCCTTGAGTGCAGGTGGAACCTGTAGCTTGCTCCTAAACAATAGAATGTGGCAAAGATGATGGAGTATCACTCTTGTGATTATGTTTTGTTAAATAAGACTTTGCCTTTGTAGCCTAGAGCTGGAGAGATTTTCCTTTTGGCTGTGAGGAAGCAAACAGCCATACTGTGAACTGTCTGTGCAGAGGGCTACATGGCAGGAAGGCTTCTGGGACCTGAGAGCTTCCCTCAGTCATAATACTGCAAGGGCATACATTCCCCAAAAGCCTTGAATGAGCTTGGAAGCAGAATACTTCTCTAGTTGAGGTTCCAAATGAGGAAACAGCTAAACCATGCCAGTACTCATGACCCATGGAAACTGTGATAATAAACGTGTGTGTTTTAAGCTGTTAACTTTGTGGTAATCTGTTACTTAGAAAAAGAAAATTAACACAGTTGAATCTGTTCTGATCCCAGAATGCTATCAGTAAAATATTGTAATTTTACCTTGCACTCCAATATATGTACATTCATTTATAAATTGTATATACTACGGCTACTATAAAACCATGTATTGTCACTGAAGCTTAATTTCTTTCTTATTTTATTATACAGAAGTAAAAATACATGGCAGTTCTAACATTTTCTTCTTGTATACTCTGTAGATTACCTATACCACATGTAGGGGTTCTGCACATGCATTAGAGACCCATCGCTTTAATCTGGGGTTTCCAAGGTTGTAGATTGGTACTAGTGCAAAATAAATTTAGTTTTACTTCAAAAAATTCCTTGCATAGGGCTTAATTTACAAAACACACAAACATCTCATACAAATGAATAACAAAAAAAACAAACAAAAATAAACTCAACATGGCTTAAAGGCCTAAATATAAGACATGACACCATAAGACTCCTAGAAGAAAACATAGGCAAAACATTTTCAGACATAAATTGTAGCAGTATTTTTTTAGGTCTCCCAAGGCAAAAGAAATAAAAGCAAAAACAAGCAAATGGGACCTAATCAAACTTAAAAACTTTTGCACATCAAAGGAAACCATCAACAAAACGAAAAGACAGCCTACAGAATGGGAGAAAATATTTGCAAACGATGAGACTGACAAGGGGTTAATTTCCAAAACATGCAAACAGCTCATATAGCTCAATATCAAAAAGCAAACAACCCAATCAAAAAATGGGCAGAAGGGCTTCCTTGGTGGCGCAGTGGTTGAGAGTCTGCCTGCCGATGCAGGGGACACGGGTTTGTGCCCCGGTCCGGGAAGATCACACATACCGCGGAGCGGCTGGACCTGTGAGCCATGGCCACTGAACCTGCGTGCCTGGAGCCTGTGCTCCGCAACAGGAGAGGCCATAGCAGTGAGAGGCCCACGTACCACAAAAGAAACCAAAACAAAAACAAACAAAAAAACTGGGCAGAAGATCTAAAAAGATGTGTCTCCAAAGAAGACATACAGATGGTCAAGAGGCATATGAAAAGATGCTCAGCATCACTAATTATTAGAGAAATGCAAATCAAAACTGCAATGAGGCACCACCGCACAGCAGTCAGAAGGGCCATCATTAAAAAGTCTACAGGGCCTCCCTGGTGGCGCAGTGGTTGAGAGTCCGCCTGCCGATGCAGGGGATGCGGGTTCGTGCCCCGGTCTGGGAGGATCCCGTGTGCCGCGGAGCGGCTGGGCCCGTGAGCCATGGCCGCTGGGCCTGCGCGTCCGGAGCCTGTGCTCCGCGACGGGAGAGGCCACAACAGTGAGAGGCCCGCATACCGCAAAAAGAAAAAAAAAAAAAAAAAAAAAGTCTACAAATAACAAATGCTGGAGAGGGTGTGGAGAAAAGGGAACCCTCTTACACTGTTAGTGGGAATGTAGATTGGTGCAGCCACTATGGAACACAGCATGGAGTTTCCTTAAAAAACTAAAAATAGAGTTGCTATATGACCCAGCAGTCCCACTCCTGGGCATACATCTGGAAGAGATGAAAACTCTAATTTGAAAAGATACATGCACCCCAGTATTCATAGCAGCACTATTTACAATAGCCAAGACAAGGAAGCAACCTAAGTGTCTGTCCACAGATGAATGGATAAAAATGTTGTGTGTGTGTGTGTGTGTGTATATATATATATATATATATATATATATATAATGAAATATTATTCAGCCATAAAAAAGAATGAACTATTTCCAGTTGCAGCAACATGGGTGGACTTAGAGAATATCATACTGAGTGAAGTAAGTCAGAAAGAGAAAGACAAATATTGATACTGTATGATATCACTTATTGTGGAATCTAAAATGTGATACAAATGAACTTATTTGCAAAGCAGAAACAGACTCATAGACATAGAAAACAAATTTATGGTTACCAAAGGGGAAATTAGGAGTTTGGAGTTAGCAGATACAAACTACTATATATAAAATAAACAACAAGACCCTACTGTATAGCACAGGGAACTATATTCAGTAGTCTGTAATAAACCATAATGGAACAGAATATGGAAGAGAGAATATATATGTGTGTGTGTGTGTGTGTGTGTGTGTGTATATATATATTTATATATATATATTTTAATATATATATTTATATAATCACTTTGCTCTGTACCGGAAACTAACACAACATTTGTAAATCAACTATACTTCAATAAAAAAATTTGAAAAATTCCTTGCGTATTAAAACTTACATGTTGTTAATATTTGTGCAAAGTACCAGATGTCCATCTGCTGCTGACCTTGACCAGACCCCACTAAACGCTCAATAGTGTGGATGAGGAAAGAAGGGGGCACTGAGGAAGGGGGCGGAACTGAAGACAGCATCACCCTGGCTCTGGGTGTATAATTTTGTTTAACCTTCAAGTCAGTCCCAGGGAATCTGAAGTTTGTTTGTTCAAATGATAGCAACCTATGCTTGGTAAATTCTGTCTATGTGAGGGATACATAGGATTTTCTTTTTATCTATCTATCTATCTATCTATCTATCTATCTATCTATCTTGGTGTATTCTATACATTTTATTCCCTCATACTCTGCCCTCTTTTTTTATTCAGAGTTTTGAAAAGGAAGTCAAGTTGGCCACAGAGTCAGGAAGGGAGGGACACTATATATGTTTTGGAAAATGACTGGTAGAGGCCTCCCTTTACTAAAATTTGGGGGACAGTCACATCAATTATTCTCTACTATGCCAAATACCAAGACTTGACAGATTTCATCTGTTACCAACCTTTGAGGGGATTGAAGTTGAGAAAGCCCTGGAAATAAAAAGAAGTTTGTCATTCATTCAGTAATTACCGTGTATCAAATGCTATGATGGAAAATTGACCTAAATTATGTCTTTCAGTCCTTACAATAGCTGTCTCAGGATGAGTAGAACAAGCAGAGTGGTTAAGAGCACTGATCAGGAATCAAGGTGCTGGGTTCATATGCACACTCTATCACTTGGTATGACCTTACTTCAGGCTGCTAAATCATTCATTCATTCATTCATTTGTTTAACAAATCCATGTTGCCACATTCTGTGAGCCACTCATTCTTCTAGGCACTGGGAATTCAATAGTGAACAAAGTAGGCTAAATCCCTCATGGAACTTAGGTTCATGTGGGGGACCCAGATGATGATAAAATAGATAGTAAATGAACAAATACATAAAATGGTAGGTGGTGGCAAGTGCTCTTGAGAAAAGTAAATCAGAATAATTTGGATGGAGGAAAACAGGAAGAGGGTGCTGTTTCTGCAGAATGGTCAGGAAAAGCCTTTTTGAGAAGGAAGATGTCCTTTGAGCAGGGATTGAAAAGAACAGGAAGAAGCATGTATATATCGGGGGGAGACGTTTCAGAGAGAGTGAAGAAAAAGTACCAAGGGCTTATGGGGGGAGCTTGCTTGGCATGTTCCAAGGAGAGAAAGGAAGGCAGTGTGGCTAGAAAAGGATGAGCCAGGCGGGGACTGGTAAGAGATAAGCCCAGAGAAACCAGGGTGGAAACAGGGAGACCAGTTAGGAGGCTATGGCAGTAATTCTGTTGAAAGGATGGTAGCTTTGACTATATTGTGATAAGAAGTGGTAGGATTCTGGGTGTATTTTGAAGATGCAGCTATTTGGATTTGCTGATGGATTGGAGTGGCATGTTAGAAAAAGTGAAGAATGACTAAGGTTTTGGCAAGTGGAAGACTAGAGTTGCCATTTACTGAGTTGGAGGAAACTGAAACTGGGGCACATATGAAGAACGCATAAATAATTCTGTTTTGACCATGAAAAACTTTGACCATGAAAAATTTGAAAAAAATTTCAAATTCAAAGGGAGATACTGAGTGAGCAGTTGAATACACAGAGTTCAGAGTAGTGGTTGGGCTGTTGTCAGTGTTTGGTATCATTTAAAGATATAGTATTAGGATGATGGTCATCAGGGGGATGCTGGGTCTCCCCCATCTTCTCCCCAATCTCACTTACATGCTAGTATCTTGACTGTTTTGAGTCTGTATTAGTATTTTCAATTTTAATAAAAGTTCAGGACATTTATTAATAGAAAAAAATCTGTTTAAGCATTATCCCCAGAAATATAGCAAGTATATCACTCATTCTTCATCCTACATCTGTCAGGAGGGTTGATTTAACTTATAGACCAAGAGAATAAATATTATCAATAAAATAGATGTATTCATATATGATAATTTTTGGCATATTCCTGATCTTCAGTCCTACCCTCTTATATGATGAATTATTTCCTTTACTTATATTTTCAGTATTCCCTTTGTTTATTTTCTTCTTACTTTTGCCTGTGCTTCTTTATTTACATTGTATAATACTTCACTTTGCATTTTCTCTTCAACTTTCTTTAGAGTGCTAACCAATCCCCACTTAAGCTCTCAAATGTTCTCATGCTCTTAACACTTCCTTCTCTGTCTTCTGTTCAGTGTTGACCCTCAGCAAGTGGTGACATTTAACTTGGAGAAGGGCAGGACAAAATTGTGACTTAAATGCTCTCAATTCACTCCACAAGCCTTTGTGGAATAAGGCTCTTAGTATAATGTAAGTTTAAGATGGTGCTTGCTTCAGCGGCACATATACTAAAATTGGAACCATAGAGAGATTAGCATGGCCCCTGAGCAAGGTGACACACAAATCTGTGAAGTGTTCCATATTTAAAAATAATAATAAGTTAGGACAGAGATCATTAACTCACTGTCTTTTTGAAGACTCAAGTCTAGTTGATAAATACAATGTTCCCAGATTTTAAAAAATCAGAGGAAAACTACAGAACAATATAAAAATGTAAAATTTTAGGGTACAAGCTGTACATACAAATGTTGAGGTGCAGTTGAGTACTGCAGTGGGATATTGTTTATCTCACAAAGGTTTACATTATCTTAATATATTTCCCATTACCTTAAATTATGGGAAGGCATTGTCAACTGAAAAAAAATGCACAGCCTGAAAGATGAGAATAATGTTTTATTCAGGGACCTAATTAAGGACTATAGCCCAGAATGGCAGCCTCTCAGATAGCTCTGAGGGACTGTTCCAAAATGGTAAGGGAGGAACCAAGATATGTAGGAGTTTGTGCTGAAAAAAAAAAGACCCCCCAAAAAACAAACACCCCAAAAACATACAAAAACCCCCGCAAGACACAAAATGTAGTCAGACATCAAAAGATTACTGCTAATCACAAAAAACATCTCAGGTTAATGATTTTAGTGCTTTTCTATGTATGGGAAGATACAAGTGTGGGTTTATAGAAATCATTCTGTTGATGTGCACCTTAACTACCTAGGGCCAGTATCCTGCTTTTCTCCATCCTGATTCCCCTCAGGGTGCACTGTTGGGGGTGGCTGCAGTGGCTGAGGGCTTGATGGCAGCAGCGAGCTTTGTTTACTGAAGTGGCAGGGGACTTATTTTGTCTACAGCATAAAGTTGTGTTATGAAAAACATTAAACAACAGGTGAGGCAGGGTTGCTGACCATTCAAACTTAAATTGGGTGTCATTTGTGAAATACAAGTTAAAACCATCATGAGATACCACTATGCACCTATTAGAATGCCTATTTTTAAAAAGTGCTGTTGAAGATGTGACACAATTGAAATTCTTATACATTACTGGTGCAAATGCAAAATTGTACAGCTACTATAGAAGGCAGTTTGGCAGAGTTTGTAGTGGCTTTATTCATAATTGCCCCAAAGTGTAAATCAAAATGTTCTTCAACAAGACAAACTCTGATGCATTTATACAGTGAAATACCATAAAATAAAAAGAGAACAACTACTGGTACATGCAGTGAATGGATGAATCTCAATGCATTATGCTTAGTGAAAGAAGCCAAATTCGGAAGACTACTTCGTAATATGTAATCGTTCTGTTTTGACATTCTGAGAAGGTAGAACTATAGGCACCAAATCAGAATTGCCAGGGGCTTTAGGCATTGTGAGAGATGGACCACAAATAGGCATGAGGAAATTTCGGGGTGATGACACAGTTTGTATTTTGATTTTGGTGGTTATATGACTATATGTGTTTGTCACAAGTCATAGAACTTACACTAAAAAAAGACAAATCCTACTGTATGTTAAATTATACCTCAATAAGCTTGGTTTTAAAAAATAGAAGAAGAAAAGATAAGAAAGTCTATTTTCTGAAAGTGATAATCCAGTGTTTTGGAGTTGAGTTTGAGTTTGAATAGTCTATCAGGTGAGAATAATACCTCATGTATACTATAATTAATTGTTTAATTGTTTTATTTTTATCATGAAAAATAGTAGTTTTAGGAGGAATTCATCTGCAGTAGGGAGGGAAGACAAGGACACCTACCTACATATACAATATTCCTGAAAATAAAAGGACATAAGATTGAGCAGTGCTAAAAGCTGTAATACATACTGGGTATCTCCCTCATGTAAAGTGTTTCTTGATTGTTTTACAACAATCCTTTAAGATGGATGCCATTATTATAATCTCTAGTTTACTGATGTGAGAACAGCTTCAGAGAATTTAAGCATTTGTCTAGAACATGGATCAGCCAGGATTCAAACACAGATTTTTTTTGATTCCACAGTTATGTTCTTTCTCTGATACCATCCTGTCTTCTAGATCATTCCCACAAATGTTTTCACAAAGATAGAATAGACTAAGTCTGAATTATTTTCTATTTTAGCTAGAGTTATTAAATAGTGAGTCCCTTTCTCAGAAATCGAGGCTGCTCCGTAAATTATTGAGCACTTCTCCAGCCACTCAAGGCACGCACAATTTGGTTCTGGGCCGGTCCCCCACTGCTTGCCCTTTACACCTATGCTCAGAATGATAATTTTGGGGGTGGAGGTCTTTGTCAGTCCTTCCAGATCTCTTCCAATGTGTTCATATGTAGAAAGCAGAGAAAAATTAAGTTATTATGCAACCCAGGATAACTATATAATTATTTAGATATACCTCTTACAAACTGAGTCCTTTGAAGACTGTATGCCCTGTAAGTAACTATAAATTCTTTAAAGATAAGAGCTATCATTATAGTTTCTGAGATATATCATAACATCAACTCCAAAACCCTTCACCTAGGTGATGTTCAGTAAACATATTTTGAAGGAATAAAGGAATGAATGAAAATGGCAATAAAGAATAGAGTAAGAATCTTTGGAGTTGGATAGAGACTTGTATCCAAGTTCTAGCTATTCCATTTACTGTTTGGTTGACTTTGGGTTAATTATTTAACCTTACTGAGACTCACTTTTCTCTGCTATAAAATGAAGATAATAATAGCACCTATCAATTATTAGTTGCGAGAATTAAATGAGAAAAAGTATGGAATG
The DNA here is from genome assembly GCF_964341445.2 of Mesoplodon mirus. NCBI lineage: Eukaryota > Metazoa > Chordata > Mammalia > Artiodactyla > Ziphiidae > Mesoplodon > Mesoplodon mirus. Next base: position 81,656,963 of record NC_138985.1, on the reverse strand, counting down.
TACTTAGCACAGTTGCAAACATAGTAAGTGTTCAAGGTGCAATGTTTATTAATGATATTTGTAAAATTCTCTTATTCCATATTGCTTCATCAGTAATACGAATTATAAATTAATAATATTTAGGTACTTCCCCAAATTTCATTTATTCTTTTACTTTTCATAATTCCTGCCACTCATGCATAATTTAGAGAGTGAGACTCTCTGAGTAGAATGATTTAGTCCAGTTTTTAGTTGTTTTCCTTGAATCAAAGGGGAGGTGGCTGTGATGGGAAGGATGAGTTGGGGTGGCAGCTCTGGGCTTTTCATGCATCTCCATGTCCACGTCTGCTGTCATCATTTTTATGGAGTGGGAGTCATTCAAAAAAAGGTTATTTTGATATAAAATCATATTGGAACCCTATCAAATAAGTAACAGGAAACCTATTCTCATTTATTCGTATGGTTAATGATTGGCGGCTCCAGGTATGGCTCGAGCATAAGCTGAATCAAGCTCTGGATTTACGACTCTTAAATTAATGTTGGAGGAGTCGGTCTATAAGGAACCAATTTTCAAGAGAGCCTGAAGAGCCTCTCAGTACAGAACTTGTTCTGAAGGAAGGGAAAGCTAGCTAGTGAGCTTTAGCTAGACACAAGGCCTTTTTGTCCAAAAGGAGAGGCTTTCTCTGAATAAGCATGGTAAACATCCTTTGGATTTGCCTTTAAGTTTAATCAGTAAGTCTGAGTCCTGAGGAAACTGGGATGGAGGTAGATTGGATGAAATTAACAATGGAAAGAATTGTTTCATGCAGAGTGAAAACACCACCAAACTTCATTGCATTGACGACTTGAGACCATTCAAGTTTATTTTGTGTCCTCAAAATTTTTAGGAAAGCAGCAGTTACCTGTTAGCCTTTAGCTGACCATACCTTCTGAGGTGCACTGGTTTTGATGTTTCTTTTAACCGATGAACGTTTTCCCTGTTGTCTAAGTGATATCTGTTTCCATAGAACGAAGAGTAATTTAGCCCATACAAATTGTGACTTCGGCCGTTTTGCACTTCAACCAACTCTGCTAAGTGTTCACAGCCAGGGCAGCAACCAAGCCAGTAAAATAATGACAGTGCTTCAAAGTTGTGTTAAGAAATTGTAGTGATCCTACATAGTTAGGTGTCCATTCAGTCTGAACAGAAAAGGCAAGGAGACAAAATATTGGTGAAAAAAGCCTAAAGCAAGTAATTAGTAGGAGGGGAAAGCAATGGCACATTTAGCTTATTACACTTCACTTTGTATTGGTATCAGCTTCTGAATATTTCAGCAGCATTCATTTACATACCCACTGAGGATTGCTGAGCAGAAATTACTCTTTGTTCTCAGGCATAGAATTCAGTGGTGTTACAAGTTATGTCTAGACTTTGGCCCCTTCAAATAGAAAGAGCTTTGTGATGATACGTTAAATGATATGTAATCTTCATTTTTGTTAAGTAAAACCACTGGATTTTCCTACAGGATCATTTGTACGTGTCCACATCATAAGAATTAAAAATCTGTCTATTGTGAAGATGCTCTTTGGTGAGAATATTTTACAAGTAGTTCTGAAATGTAATTTGTGGTACCTGCATTTTAATTTCCTGTCACACCCATCCCTCCCAAGTCCTTTTCTGGTTCTACCACTCAAGCTCAGTAGAAGGTAAGTGTACTTTCCAGCATCACACAGTTAGTAGTTGAGGAACAGCAACCCAGGTCTGTGTGAGCCTACTACACTGTTTCACTCCTCAGGCCTGGTCGGACAGTGTCTTACTGAGGGCTGCCCACTGAAGTCCAGGTATCTGAGGCAAGTTGTTCTTAGGTGACTAAATGAGTATTAAATGCAAAGTTTGTGATCTGCTGCTAAGAACTATCTAGACCTTTCACACAGTTATTTGGATAGAAAAAAATTAGAAAGCAAGTATTAAACATCATACACAGATACTAAATAAAATTGAGTTGATAAAGTATGGAAAAGACTGAATAGAAAGGGAAAATATTTCCCCAAAGAACTTTCTAAATCACTAGAGTGTCTTTTTCAATCCATATTCTTCTCTCTTTCCACTCTTGCTCTGCAGTCTCCTCAAAGACCCTCTGCCAGGCAATTTCAGATGTATTATAAACATGCTCTTGTGAACAAGAGCGATAATTCTCCTCCATGCGGGACCCTGCTGCTGCTGACAATCAGCCCCAGGTAGCCTTTCACTTACCAATCGCTGTTGGCTCCAAAATAAGTTTTGAAAAAAGTGAATCGGAGCTTAGGATCCAAATGATAAGTGAAATGAAGGAATTCTTGTGTTTTCACAGCTTGTGCTTCTGAGGTGGTCAGAAGTCACTGAGCTGACCCACCCACGAGGGCCCTCATCATTGCATTCATCTATTAACAACCATTTCTGTTTGAGTTCAGGCTGCTGACCTTTTCTTTAGAGTCATGTTTGAAGATTAGCCTTGTAGTCAGGCTAATAGCAATTCCTCCAAAATAAACCACAACCTATATTTTCCTGTTATTCTGTTTTAAAGTTTTGGCTAGTTTGTTAAACTTTTGACATCTAGAAGCAGAGCGTACCTTAGGTATCACATTGGAAGCACCTATTAGAAAGAACATTATAGTGACATTATTATTTTTTAGAGATGATGTGAGTGGGAAAGAAGATTTTCACCTGCATGAAGGGTGTTTTGGTCATTGACGTACTTGGCTGGTCACTAGTATTCCAGGATGATACAGACTTTAGTGTGACACCAGAATAAGTTTGAAGAAATTTAAAGCCTTCTAGTGTCAGGCCAGGATAGCTAGAATTTACTTAAGAAATTTTGGACGACTCTCACAACGGACTAGGCCCTGGGCTGTGCTGGACTCTGCCTATCTTTCAGAAATTTTCATTGTTTTTGGTAGAAAATATGAGGTCCTGGAGAACTGCATGTGATACAGATTAGTGGGGACAACCAATGAGTTGGACATGTAACAGAACTCACAGAAGAAAGAAGCTGTTTTGGCTTGGGTGGTTAAGGAAGATTCAAGGAGGGGTGGCATAAGATAGAACCTAGATTTCACTGAGCGGAGATTTTCATTTTAAAATAATTAGCGAACAGTTCTATTTTTACTTGCCCAGTATATTCAAAGATAGATACTGGATGCTGTGCACAAAGTTAAATATTGAAGTTTAGGAAGCACTGCTCTGAAAACAGAGAATTACAGAAGAATACCTAAATGTGCTTGTGGAATCAGTTCAGTGAAAGTTTCAAAGTAAAATGTTGTTTGTGCTGATTCTTGAAAGGTTGGTAGGCCTTCAGCAAGTGGGCAAGAATGCAAAACCATTTTAAGCCACCTTGACATCAGATATAATAAAGTTCATGAACTAAACATATGCCCAGGAGAAACTTAGATGTTAGATAATCCATTCACTGTAGGGAAAAATGTTAAAAGCATCTCTTTCTTTCATAGGATTTCTTTGAAGGAGATTTCATAAGTGCCCACTCACCTATTCCCAGATTTCTCTGGAATACAAGCATACATACTCTCTGTTGGAACATTCACATTGGTTACAAATCTAAAGTTGAATATCCATTTCCCTTTTGATTGATTACTTGTGCTAGTAGGTAGTAAAGGTGGGGAATAAAGAATCACCTCCAGAGAAACTTTTATTTTGGTTTGAAATACAATCTGAGCTTTTCTGTAGGAGACTGAATAGGCTAGAAATCACATCCTTCTAGAGGCCACTGTTAACATGAGTCTGTGTATGCAGAGCTCCTGCTGACTGACAGCAGTCGGAGAGTAACTATGTAGAGGGGAAAAGTCAGTTTGTATTAAAGTTTAACTGGATATAATACGTGAAGTAAGCCCACAGAACTTTCAAACACATTTTCAAAGATCAAAACAAACCATAACTAGCTGGATTTGAATGTAAGGAGCATTTGGAATATGCGTTTTTGTACTAACCAATAACCCCCATGTCTGTGTGCTTATATAAATATGTCCATATAAAGAACCACGATACTTATCCTTGTTATTATATATTAAGGTGAGACAAACAGCTTTTTGCTGTTGACTGTCAGAGTGTTTTATTAAAAGCTTGTACTCTACTAAAGAAAACAAGGTCAGTGCTGGGGTAAATTTCTGGCAGATTATTTAAACTTCTGAGAGGGTGAATGCCATTTAGAAATAATGTGGTTTTTATTAAATAAATCTGTCTAATAATGTTAAGGTGGCTATTTCAATTTTAAGAACAGACAAAGCCAATCTTAGGTACTAAGAGATGAGGGCAGGAGGTTGGGGTCAGGGCGAGGAGGGAGTTGAATACTGGTTAGGACTGACACTGAGCACAGGAAAAAATGAAAAATAGAATTCCCGTTTCATATTGAAGGATGTTTTATTTATGTTTAAATTCCCTTTTGCTTTACTGAATTTTCAACAAAGTGAGGTATGATATTTGAGTATACTTCTACTGTGGAATTAAAACAATAGGTTTTCTTTAGACATACAAAAATAAGACCTTTTGTTTTCAATAACTCAGTGAAGATTAATAATAAAAGTTATAAAAGGTAAGGACAAGGGATATTGTTATTATGATTCAGTATGTCATGAAATGCAGACTTTGAAATGTTTAAAGTGAGTTTATATCTGTGTTTTCTTAAATTATCATAAGCTAGTGAACAAATTGCTGTCTTTTTAATCACTCAAAAATTCACAAGCATAGAGAATCCCACTAAGGCCTAGAATTTTTGTGTGTTTACCTTATTTGATAAAATTCTTTATCCCAAGAGAAAACATTTAAAATCTTAATTATTATCCTCATAGCACCTTTTTATATTCATTAGCTCTTAATTAATAACAGTTTCATAATTTAGTTTTAAACACAGAATTAATATTAGTACTGTTATACAAAAAATGTTTTGGGTGTGTTTTATTGAAACCAAAACTCTAACAAATTTTGAGAGCCTTGTAAACTGAAACTACATGAGATTGATATTTACATCTCAAAATGTATTGAAGTCTTAACAGGAGAACTATGATTATAGCTTTTGGATATTTGTCATCAATATGGTTTTGGTGGCCAGAGGGAGTGTGTTTTGCTTTTTTGACGTGAGTTAGACACAAAAGCCCAGGGACACCTAGTGAGACAAAAATCTCAATAGCTGAAGGAAAATAATAAACAGTAAGAACCTTTACTCCTGTCAACCGTAGCAGATTCAAAATGTGTTATGGGATGATGATATAACACATACAGGGTATTTAGACATTGAAAAGCAACATGTTGTCCTTAGGATATTTTCTGTTAGCAAATTGGTCTTAGAGGAAAGAAGAAAACAAGGAAGGAATGAAAAAAGAAAAGAAAGGAAGAAAAATGAATTGATTGAGGTAGAATTTCTTACACTGAAGACTTAACTTCTAAAAATCTTGGAAAACACCTTGGGGTATTCTGAAGAAGGCAGCAGTGTGATTTGACCTTGGACAGATGGGAGATTCATTGGTACTTCCCCATATAACTGCAACTTGATTTTCATTGCCTTAGGTATTATCATTTTATTTCTGTAGTTTTCTCACCATTCCTCTGGTATGTCACTTCTGAGCTAAAAAAGAGAAATACTATTTTTATTTTCTTCTTTTAAATCCTGACATGATTTTTTTTTTCTTTTTGTGATATAGCATCCCTCCACCCTCACCTGACACGGTTGGTACGTGACTTTACAGGTAGCTCACATCTCTTTGGGTCTTTGCAACATGCCAGACATGTTATAGCAATAATGTTTTCCATTAGAATATTTTTTAAAGTTACATTATTTATTAATTCTTATTTGCACTTTTAGGAGAGAGTGAAAGAAATCAAAAGATTTTAGCTATATTTTTTAATCCTTAATCTTCTACTTCATTTCTTTCATTTTATTAATATTATTTCCTTAAACAAACAAACAAAAAATGAAAAAAATCTTTCACTTATGTGTTTTCGTTCTTCAAAAATGGAACCACTTGGGGCCTCCCTGGTGGCGCAGTGGTTGAGAGTCCGCCTGCCGATGCAGGGGATACGGGTTCGTGCCCCGGTCTGGGAGGATCCCATATGCCGCGGAGCGGCTGGGCCCGTGAGCCATGGCCGCTGGGCCTGCGCATCCGGAGCCTGTGCTCCGCAACGGGAGAGGCCACAACAGTGAGAGGCCCGCATACCGCAAAAAGAAAAAAAAAAAAAAAAAAAAAAAATGGAACCACTCTTCTCAGGTAGTTTGGAGTTCCCTTTCTAAATGATCCCTGTTTCGTCTTCACTCTTCCTCCACTTTACATGCAGTCAACAAGAATTCTCCCATTTTATCAGTGGTCTCACATCAGCCTTGTTCTTTTCATTTTCACGGTTACTGCCTTAGAAGAGGCCATCATTAATTCTCCTGTGGATTCTTGAAGTGTTTCCATAGGGTCTTTACAAGTAAAAACTCCTCAGAAATAACTAGTCAATGAATTAAGTTTCAAATTTTCCTATTGAATTATTCATTGCATCACTGTATCCTCTATTCCAATGATTTCTAAACATAAAAAAAATTGATAGTAAGGATTTTTTCATTGTGATTTGGTATATCTATTAATATGGATTTTTATGTGTACATCTATATCAATATATATATTAGCTCTGAAAAATCTTTCATGAAATAATATTTATCCTGACTGCTTGAGATGAGCACTAATACTTTTTTCCTATTTTATTCCTCTCCATTCACTTCCAGTATAGAGTCAGTCTTCATTATTGGTAGATTCTGTATTTGCAGATTTGCCTAAACCCTAAAGTTTGTTTGTTAAGACCAAACTCAACACTTATAGTCCTTTCACAGTCCTTTGTAGCTATGTGTATGTGCAGCATGGTGAAAAGTTTGAGTAACCAGATAGGCACATACCAGCTGAGGTCACACATGGTGAAATGCACTGCTTTCTTGTTTTAACTCTCATACTGTAAAAGTTTTTCACACTTTTGTGCTTTTCGTTGGTGATTTTGCTGTTTTAAATGCCCCCAGCATAGTGCTGAAGCTCTGTCTAGTGCTTCTAAGCACAGGAGGGCTGTGGTGTGCCTTACTGAGAAAATATGTGTGTTGGATAAACTTTGTTCAGGCATGAGTTATAGTGCTATGAATTCAGTGTTAATGAATCAACAATATGTAGTAAATAAGGTGTCTTTTAAACAGAAACAAACATAAAATAAGTTTATGTATTGATAGGTTTACAAAAATGTGGCCAGACAGGTACTTAATGCTGAATTTCTCCAGTGGCAGTGAATCGGTATTTACTAATTCAGCGTTTGCAGGTACTGTATAGAATATAACTACTGTAAATAACAAAAATTGACTATTGCATTTTAAATGTTGGTCAGGATCCAGTGACATTATTTCATGGGCTGACCTACAGTTTGCAAAACACTGCCTCCCATGAATCATTTTTCTCAAAGTTTGCTGCTAGGAAAAGCTTTGTTTTTCAGGAGCAAATCGTAGCTATGTTTTCTTTTCTCTGAGAGATTTGTAACTTGCTGCTTTGTATTTTTTACCTTGCCTGCCAGGAAACTTAATGCAGGCTTTATGCTCAATTACAGCAGCGGTATTAATCCTTGAGGTTGGAATGCTCGCTTTCCTGTTTTTAGCCCTGGTTTCCTCCTTTTATTTCTACTATATTATTTTTGTTTGATTTATTCTTTTTGTAAAAGAGTTTTGAAGCCTCTTGGGGAAAAGATGGAAATGAATAAAAGAATTAATGAATAGGTAAATAATTGAAACAAATAATCCTGGAAGAAAGATCTGGAGATAAGAGGCTATCTTTTTAGTAGAGACTTTAAAATATAATATTCTTGTCAAATGCTTTGATGGTGTGTGTTCTCCTTATTAAGTTGATTTTTTTAAATGTGTTGTGTGTTAACTTAAGAACATTCTTTGTGAAGATGAAGTAGAAGGGTTTTCTGAAGTGTCAGAATAATTAAGTAAAGCTTAACAACTTAACGATAACAGCGTAAGAAAATTACAAAATGTGTATTAACATGCTCCCTTCTAAGATCACCTATCTCTTCACTATTGTATGAATAGTCACCAATATAGATGATATAGAAAATTCTTGCTGTTCTTTAGCAATAGCAAAGTAGGTATAGTATGGATACTTAAATCATCAATAGTGAACATCTAGTCATAACCAATATTTTAATATTTCTACCTTACTAGAGTTATTCACATCTTCCTTTCCACATCTCTATGTCCATCTATGAAGATAATCCTAGATAGTCAAGAGTTGCTGTACCAAGTTGCAAACTAAGTGAAAGTTTATGTACTCTCCTCACTTAACCAAACTCAGTATATTTTATGGATTGCTTCAGTGAAAAAACATTAATGGATAATAAATTCATTAATCCTAAATTTCTAAGATTACATTTTGCCACAGTGTGTCAAAAAATTTACAAGTTTGTGAAAAAAGTGATAAAGGACACACTGTGTGAATATATTCTCCTAACATTTATTAATATCACAATTGAGGATACCTCTATTGTTAAAAATAATTGGCAATGTACACTAAAGGATATTATGTCTCAGTTTCACAATTTAAAAGGGCCTCTTAAAATAAGCTTCCTATAGTCTATCTCTAGTTTTTTTTTAAAACAGTAGAATTAGATGTTTCTCTATTTTCATTTGCTAACGAATTTGGAAGTGTTAAACCTCAAGGTTTATTTTCAAGCAATATACCAATATTTTCCCCAATATAATCTTCTCTAAAAGTGATTCATATACATAATATGAATATTTACTCATTTATGTTAATCTGACCATGAGAGCATCAAACCTTAATGATGGTTATATTCTTGTAGTTGACAGTTCCACAAAGGCCATGTTACATTATTTTACATTGGAAAAGTCAAATTTTAACAGTGTTGGGAAGAGATAAAAAGCTCTCATATATCTGAACATTATAGACTTGTTAAAGGATATTAATCAGTCCACATTTGTATCACTAGTATATCACTAATACATTTGAAATATATGAGAGGCAGAGCAATGTAGGGATTAAACCCAATGGATTCTAGAGCCAACAGCCTGGGTCCAAGTCCTAGTTCTACCAGTTGCTATCCCTGTGACCTTGGACAGATAACCTCTCTGTGCCTTTGTTTTCCTCATTTGCAAAATAGGGATCATTATATGATATCTGTCTTAACAAGAGTAAATGAGTTATTATTTATGAGGTAGTCAGAATCGAACCAGGCACATAGAAGTCACCATCTGTTTGTTTAAGTAAATAAATAACTAGGTAAGAGGATTTATAACTCTTTAGATAAGAGATGGTTATTCCAATGTTAAAAAATGTATGGCATTTTAAAACTGAATGAAACTCAAGATCATGTAGAAACAGTCGTTTTGATTTTCTAACAGCATTACCACTCCCACACCTTTTAAATTTTTTTCAAATGAAATCATGGGAACCTCAAAATAGAAAGCAGATTGATGTCATTGAATGGGGCAGAAGGCCTGGATCTTTGCCCATGCTACATTTGGTTACATCTCTCAGAGGCTTCTGAATTATGCCATAGACTCCAGAGTTTCTAAGGGTGAAAGTTTAAAAATTCCCGATTTTGATTAAAGCCTTCTTGTATAGATGAGGAAACTGATGCTCAGAGTTGGTAATGGTTCACTTTCAAGGTAACACAGCTTATTAGTCTTCAGCAAATGCTAAAAACCAAGGATTCTTGTCCACTGCACACTCACTTACTCCCATGGCTCTCTCAAAGCCCCACGTGGTTGAGCCCTTACTGGGCAAGATGAAAACACGTTTTAGTCTTTATTTTCCAGGTGATCCCAATGTCTCACTTTAGACATGTCTTCTAACAATATTCCTACAGTTAAATGCTTTTCCATCTCAATCTATCATTATGGCCTATATGAAAAGAAAAATAATTTTTAACTTTCATATTTTCTTGTCAGTTGAGTAAGGCACTCCATGTGCAAACTAATTAAGACTGAGTCAACACAGTGTTAAAAATATATTTGAGTGTGAATTTCACCAGTGATAAGAGAATGATCCTAGCATCTACAAAAGGAATGGGCATACAAATTATAGCTTATTATCTACATAGCATTTCATGCTGTGCAGAATACCTGCACAAACACACTAATGGGACTCAAAAACGTTTGAACAGATGGTTCAAAAGATTGTGGGAATTAAAATGGGTAGCTAAAACAAGAGCCAGAATTTGAGTTGGACTCAACTCTAGTTGGGCTGAATTTTCATACCCTTGTAAAAGACTTAAATAATTGATACGTGGGAGTCTTATTGTTGATTGCTAATTGCTAATTATATAAAAATCAACTTGTACAAGTGATTGGAGCTAAGGTAAAATACAAGTTATATAGCGCAAGCCAATATTACAGGCTTAGAGAAGAACCTAACATTTTTAATACTGAGAAAGTGTTTTTGAGTGCAAACAGACAGTTAAATTTTCTTTATCCTTGATATGTACAAACATTATTTTATAATTGATTTCCCTTCTTTGGCCCTTGACGAACATACAACTTAACTTATCATAAAGCAACTTACTGCCTCAGGGCCAAAAAAAAAAAAAAAGTTAGCCATTAATGGCTATTTCACACATTTGAATATTGAATGAAATATTAATAATGTGATTAATTTTTGCTTATGAGAATTTCAGACTTTGGAGGAAAACAAATAATACTAATTGGATCATTGAATCCCTAATTACATCATATTGGGATAAACCTTAATCTTGGATTATGAGTAAAGTTAAGGATTGTAGCATCATCTCTATAAGCTACTAGCTTCTATGTGGTCATAAAAATTTGGCTGAATACTACTTTTTAAGTAGAGCAAAATGACATGGAAAAAATGTGTACCATCAGCTGCTCTTCCTTTAATAGGATTTTCTGATGTGCAAATCACTACAGTAGAATGAGGCAGTGGGGCATAAGGACAGTGAATCAGGTAATAAATTGAGTGTAACACTAATTATATTCACTATGAACTGAAATATATACATTTGATGGCCATGATGGCACACCAGTATTCAAAGCCCAAGGTGAGAAATGCATTTCAACTTCTCTCTTTATAAAAACTCAGCAGTCTGCTACAGTCTGTATCTGGTATCAAATTCTATATATCTACCTGTGTTTTTAACGTGGAAACCCAATTCCTAAAGGAAAGGTCATTATCATTATTAAGTTTTATAAGAAAATCAGTACGTACCAGTATCTATTTAATAACGGAGACATCATGAATGTCAGACTTAACACACTTTGCAGAGTGCTAATAACTCCTAAAGTGTATCCTTGTCTCAAGTTGAAGTCAGTATTGGAAATTTTATATTACCTGCTCTGCCTGAAAGCACTAAAAAGTACTTTTTAGTAGCTAAGCTAAAGAAGAAAATAGTGACTTTTTACAACTTTGCCTAATTTTTGGTTCAATTTCAAAGCTCATTATAGATAAGTCATATGAAGTTGGCATTGGCTTGAATTAAGCAAGGGGATCATTTTAACCACATATATTTTATGTTGCCTTCAGGATGAAATAAAAAAAGCATTTATGTGTGCCTCTGTTTGGAAGTTTGTAAGGTGTATGTGTTTTAGATACATTATTAACTACATCAGAATGCTTTTTTTTCATATTTCTTTTAGTTTTGGAATTGCATGGACATAAAATATGCATTTATTCAGAAACTAAACACAAAACTTTAGTAATTTCTGCATTACAATGATCCTAATTCAAGTCCAGTGATAGATTGAAAGAGATTGTTTCTTTTTCTATTATATATTTAAATTAAAAATAGGAAGATGTAGTTTCTACTAATGAGTTTTGTAGGGCTGTTTTAATATGATGTCCCTTAGGAGGTTTCCTCACTCGGTATGAAGGCTCCTAAGAGGTGCTTGTGCACCTGATTAATTCATAAATGGCGCTGAGGGCTGCACATTTGCCCAATCCTAGTTAAATCGTAGTAGGCGGCTATTCCTCTGTAGGATGCATTGCAAATTGTGATGCTCTTATTATACACCTAATTACAGCATTCTACACCAGTCTGATTCTTAACATAAATTCTTACAAATGTGGTATCCATTTTAGAAGTTAGAGATTGAGGTTCATTAAAATGACTTCAGTCCATATGATTGCAGTAGAACAATGACTTGAGACTTGCTGGAAAATAGCGCTGAAATTCTATAAAGAATATATATGTAAAATATGGCGAAATTAAAATACAGTGATTTACAAAAATTAATTTTGTATTGTAAATAATTAAGCAGATACTATGGGGGTACAAGAGGAAAAAAATGAAAAACATCTGAAAAGATAGATGTAATTGTTTTGGGGTGAGTAACCAATTTAAAAATTTTGTGCTTTGAAGCCTAGTTCTTAACCCTTCTGTGCCTCAGTGCCTTGTGGGGGGTAGTAATCCGACCTATCTTATTGAGTGTGAGAATTGATTGAGTTAATATATGTAAAGTGCTTAGAACGGTGCCTGACACATAGTAAGTTCTGTGTAAGCCCTTTTACAGAGATCCTTTACTCTCAAGCTCTACCCAATCTAATTCTCACCTGAGATGTACTGTTTTCTACTATAATGCTTTAGCCAAAACTAATATTCTGATATTTCCACTGCTGTTCCTCCTATCCTTTGACATTGCTTCTTTTTGCCTATCCTTTTTTTTTTTTTTTTTTTTTTTTCTTTTTGCTGTATGCGGGCCTCTCACTGTTGTGGCCTCTCCCGTTGCGGAGCACAGGCTCCGGATGCGCAGGCCCAGCGGCCATGGCTCACGGGCCCAGCCGCTCCGCGGCATATGGGATCCTCCCAGACCGGGGCACGAACCCGTATCCCCTGCATCGGCAGGCGGACTCTCAACCACTGCGCCACCAGGGAGGCCCTTGCCTATCCTTTGACATTGCTTCTTTTTGATGTTATTCTGGCTGAGAGGAGAGGAGGTTTCCCTTTACAATTAGAGAGACAAGATGGATTAGTTTCATCAAACACAAATTTGTACAGGTAATACATTTTTTCCCTAGATTTATAGCTGAAAAAAATGGCCCAGTGTATAAATACCATGTAACTCAAATTATTTGTATTCAAATATGCCTTTTATAATTTCTCCCTATTATATGAAGCAACAGTATTTTATTAAGATACAGCCATTTCTTGCTATATCTAAGGTAAATGTTCAGGTATCTTCTGAATCCCATCATTGTTTCTGGGGATACACAAGTTCTATCTTCATAAGTTAGGAACCATTCTCCTGAACTGAATTCATCATTTAAATCAGGTTTATTGTTATTATTTACCTGCTATTGTGATGTAGATACCAGGTCCAGAAACTGTCTGAACATTTACCTAAGCCTGGAGGATACTCCTTCAATATGGTCCTTTCCTTTTATTGAGGAGCTGTGAGATGTCAATTACATTATATTAAAGAAAGGAAAGGAGTGTGCATATTATTAATGTTTTAAATGAAACATAAAGAAAAATGAAGCTCCAAGAAGTTAATAGGCTTATCTCAAATTTGACAACTAGTTAATGGTGTGGGTAGAACACATGGCTTGTGATTCATGGATATTTTTCCTTCCATTCTGCATTTTATCATGAAACACAAGAAACAGGAAAAAAAAACAGTTATGAAAAGGCAAAAATATAAATGTGAAAACATATTGTGAATGTAAGTTTAACACTTTTTAAATTTACCAATCACATTGTCACTCAGAATGTGAAACTCTTTTATGACCTTTCCATCTGACACAGCTGAATTGTTTCAGATTAGCTAAGAAAAACTTAGACATATTGTGCTGACTTATACGGTCTAATGGGTTTAACAGAAAATGTTTCTCCCCTAGATAAATATGTTCTAAGTTTTAATAATACAGGACCTTTCACTTATAAAATTATCCAGTTTATAAAACATAATTATCAACATTTAAAAATGCTTTGGATGTGTGCCATTTGACCATCTTTTTTTTTTTTTCCACATTGTAGACCAAAGCATAGAGAAACTTGATCACTTAGTAAAGCTGTTCTGACCCCAGTAAAAATAAGGTAAAGAATTAAATGGTTACATATGTTGGTAGGATAAAATCTCCATTAAGGTTGAATTAACAGGATGATGCTCTGATCTCTTATTGGACAAAGAAGTGCATTATTTTTAGAATAAATAGCATACCTGAGATCCTGATCCTTTAACACAGGTGGTTCACTGTGTGTATAGTAGCAGTGCTGCTCATATTTGTGTGGAGACAGATTGAAGATGAATTTAATTATACTTTATAAAAGGGAAAAGAGAACTTGCTTCTGTTGTTATAGTTAACTATAATAGAATAGTATCTTGCTCAATATTAGCTTGTTATCCAGCACTAGCCTGGGAAGTGGACTGATATTCAGATTTAGCATAAATAGAATTGTAAGAAGTTTAATTTATCAAATGAATCTGCACAAATACAATTATAAGATAAAAATTACTTTCAAAAAGTTTAAGTTGGTAAAATATACTGGACAGACATCACACAGTAACGTTACTATAATCCTGATAAATATTACTTCTGAATTTTATCCCTAGCTGTCATATTGCCTTTATAAAGACTTCAGAATATGCTCTCTTGAGATTTTGACTGCATCCATGTGTTAGTAGCCCATACCACCTCGAGATCAAAACATTACAGGATTTTTTTTCTTTTTTTTAAGTGGGTGGTGGGTAGAGGGGAGGGGTGATTGGGATTCAAATGAATCTCCAAATCCTGCATTAAAACAAAGGTCTATCAGGCTTCCCTGGTGGTGCAGTGGTTAAGAATCCTCCTGCCAATGCAGGGGACATGGGTTCGAGCCCTGGTCCGGGAAGATCCCACATGCCGCGGAGCAACTAAGCCCATGCGCTGCAACTGCTGAGCCTGCGTGAGCCACAACTACTGAAGCCCGCATGCCACAACTACTGAAGCCCACGTGCCTAGATCCCATGCTCCGCAACAAGAGAAGCCACCAGAAGAGAAGCTGGCACACCACAACGAAGAATAGCTGCCACTCGCCACAACTAGAGAAAGCCTGCACACAGCAACGAAGACCCAACACAGCCAAAAATAAATAAAGTAAATAAATTAAAAAAAAAGTCTATTAAGCTATGTAAAAGTCATCCTTAAATCTGGAATAAAGATATACTAAAAACAAACTTTCTTGGGGATTTCTTGAGGCTTATTGGATCTGGAATTTCTTTCCAAAATTAAAGTAGATTTTCTATTATTATTTGAATATATGAGTTAAAAACAGAGTATTATCAATTAAGTTTACCTGTTCCTTTTTACTTTTTTTAGATTGGCCTTAGCTAGCCATTCAAAACCCCTTGGATTCTATACGGTACACGGAAGATCACATTAAAGGTTCTAGACCTCTCATGAGGTGGGGAAGGACCACAGAAGTAGCTGACCATTTGCCAGTGAACCTGAAGGGGTTTCTGATTAGTATTTAATGAAAAGGGAATTCATGACCCTGGTGACTGGAGGGCATGGATGCTGTAGGATTGGGTACCAAAAATGAATGCCTCTATGCAAACTGTACAAGTTAGAGCAAGTTGGAGGATAGTGATGGACAAGTTAACTCCTCCCAATCTCCCTCGTGGATCACTCATGGAGGGATGGCATGAAACATGGGAAAGGACAATATAATCTTGAAATGGCAAATTTCAACTGAAAGTGGCTGAGTGTACCTTAAAATGACAGAATTATGTAAAAATGGAGGGCCATGAGCTAAGTTAAGTTATAGAGAAATAAAAAATAATTTTGCACATCTGAAGTTGTGGTTACAAAATCATACCCCATCTCTGGTATAAACATTTAAAGAAATTATTAAAGAATGCTTTAACTCTCAAAATGTCTTGGCTTAGGTTTTTTTTTTTTAACATTTTATTTTTTTTTAATTTTTTGCGGTACGTGGGCCTCTCACTGTTGTGGCCTCTCCCATTGCAGAGCACAGGCTCCGGATGCACAGGCTCAGCGGCCATGGCTCACGGGCCAAGCCCCTCTGTGGCACGTGGGATCTTACGGGCCCGGGGCACGAACCCGTGTCCCCTGCATCGGCAGGCAGACTCTCAACCACTGCGCCACCAGGGAAGCCCCTGACCTCACTTTTGAAGGAACAAGAGAAAGAGTATTCACATGGAGTAGAGGGTGGAACAATACCTGCAAAGTTGTGTAGGCATGAAACAATGGTATAGAAAGTGGTACTAGTGTATTTAGGAAATCAAATGCTGCATTATAAAGTAGAAGAGAGGACAGGTAGGCTTATTGGTGGGTGTGGAACTGGCCAGATGTAGAGTGCGTAACTTTTTGTATTAAAAGAATATGGATAAAGGAGAACTTCGGTGACCCAAGTTTGAGATGCTGGTTCAGTTGAATGATTAGGAAGAGGTGTGAAATAATTACTCTTATTTTCAAGTTGGGGTTGGGAAATCAAACAAAGAATAGTATCGTGAACCTCCAGTTTTTACCCCCTAGATTTTTGAAGGCAGTGTTTTTTCATCTATATTTTCACCAACTACTACTTGCCCTGCCCCAGCACTACCACTGGAATATTTTGAAGCTAATTCCAGAAGTTATATAATTTAATCAGCCAACAGTTCAGCATATATTTCTATACGATAAGGACTTATTAGAAACATGACTGAAACACAAATAAAACATTAATAGTAATCCCCTAAGATTCTCCAATACCTAGTCAACGTTAAAATTTTCCCAATTATTCTTCCAAAAATTCGTAGGGATAATATATTAAGGACACTTTTTTGCCTGGTTTTGTCTGTATATTTCATATAAAAGTATATTTTTTGGCTAAACTAATCAAAATACTATTAACATCAATGCTAAAACATACAGTGTTTGAAATGATAGTGGCTTATAATGAAAGTTTTGGACTATTTAAATTCTGGGACACAGGATTCAGTTGTCAACAGCTAGGATGAGATGAACTACTATAGAATCCATATCGCCTGTAGTTTTACAGATAGAGGAAGGGTGGCAGAACATAGCACAATTCAGTTTTCAAAAATGCATTAGTAAAAGTTCATTTCATAAATGATTTTTTTTACTTGATGGAGAGCCAGAAACTACTTGAATATCCCCTGTATCTGTTTAAGAAAATAGTTTGGGTAGCTATAGGAAATGGGTGAAATGGTTACTAAAATCAGTAAATGCAAAGAAAGCAAAGGAAAACATAAACCAGACAAAAATATTTCCAGTACCAAATTTTTTGTCATTTGTTAAACCACAAATAGGCATACACAGAGCTGTAGTTCAACATGCTTTTGTTGCTAACTTAAAGTTTGGAGCACTGCTCTGCAAATCAACCAGACTGGACCAGGAGTTACAAATTTTATATATACATATAATATATATGTATATATTATATATATAATATACATATATGAAGTGTAAGAGACTAATTGGGAAGTTATAGTTGGACATGAACAAATGTTAGAGACAAATTATTAGAGGGGTAAGAAGACTTAAGCTGGGAAGAATTGACTAGTTCTTTACAGGTAATGCATAATTCTAACTGATAAAATTGAATTCAACATAGATATTTCAGAAAACTTATTTGCTAGTTGTAATATTTATATTAGAATTCATAGTCTGCCTCATTTGAGCTTCAGTAAGTCTGCAAGTGGCTGCCGAGCTTGCAAGTGAAGGTGCTTATTACATAGTAACAGATGGAAAAATAGAACCAAACTGCACATGGGATAAAATCAGAGTCAACATATAGTTTATTTGCAAAGGAATATTTTTTCAACTAAAATCATTGCACCTACTAACTGACCAAGAGTCTTTTCCTGTATTAATCATTAAAAATGACTTTTAAAGTGTTCATTTTAAAGGGAGATTTTTCATCTTAAACAGGTTTGTTGGGCAAGAAAGTTATTTAGTAATCAAAAATGACCAATACTGCTTTTGAAATCGTTCTTCAAAACATATATATACAAAGTTCTTTATCAAATATAGAATAAAAAGGGATTTTAGCTCATCAGTAACTCTCAAAGTGTGTAAGTCCTTTATGACTGTAAACTCTGTCATTTTACTCTAATACAATAGCCAGCAGTGCTACACAGAGTAAACAGTTGTTCCCAACTTCAGAAGCCTGCAGAGGTCAGTATAGCGACAGCAACAAGACATCACATAGATCAGTTGATCAATGCTGAAAGTGGACCATTAGATCACAAACTTATTATTTATACATACCACCATCTTGAATATTAAAATGAAGTTTGTCATAATTAGGATAGAATATCCTTGGAGTAATTGGTCTTTATAACATTTACATTTAAAGAAAATCAACATTTGGAAAATCATTCTGCTCAAAAAGGGTGGCGGGCAGAATAAGAAATTTAAAATTACAGTAATGACCACTTTATATAAAAATAAATGTTCTTTATGTATACGAAGGATTTGAAAAATGTTCTGTTCCTTTGAACTGGGGAATATATTCTTCATACTTGGTTCACCAGCTTCTGGCACCTGTCAGTGAAGCTCACTGTTAACCTGGGCAAAGCTATGATTTTTTTTTTTGACATTGATACATAAGTGAAGTTTTCTTATTTCTAGTCATATTCTGTATAATTCAAAGTAAAAAATGCTTCCAAATATAGCCATAGTTCTCAGCTACAGTTTACAATTTTCTGTACCCCCATTGAAAATAAGTATTTTAAATTTGGACATGGAAATGTGCACAGATATATTTCTTATGAAAACATTTTTACAATTAGTTTTTGTAAAAGTGAAGAAAATAGACAGGTTTTAGAAACTGTACTTTGATACCCAGAAGCTGTCTTATCCATGATGACCTGTCAGTGACCTTTGTCATGACACTGAAGGACTACACTCTCCAGGGGTGAGAAGTAATTCAACTTCAATTGTTCCTGTGCGCCAGACATGTATAAAACAGAGACTATAAACATATACTGTAGGCTTATTTTGGCTCCAGTTAAGCTGACACCATCAAACTCATTTAGTTTAGAACTTGGAGACATGGTTTCAGTATCAGCTCTCTGCTGCAATCCAGAAGGTTAAAGAAAAACTAGCTAAAACCAACATTGGGCTTTTGCTGGGACAGCAGTTATCTATTGTAAAGTAAGTTCCTCATACTTTTTTACAATAATGCCATGTCAGTGTTTGGTGTTTCTAATTCCACTATGGATGGGCAAAGTCAAAAGCTTTCTCAAAAGATCAGAAGATAGATAGAAAGTGAGACATTAAATTGACATTTTTAAAAAAAGAATATCTGTTTACTGTTTTAAATTTAGCTTTGCTTTTCCCTAAATGTACTTCGGTAGGCACTTGTGCAAAAATATGAATGAAGTATGCAGGCAAGCAGTTAGTTTTTATTGTCCACAAATAAATGTATACTAACTTTTTTTCTACTTATATATTTGTTACAATTTTTATCTAAAATTTTAAAAACTTCTCTGAGAACATCTCAGTGATCTTATAGTATGACCACATATCCTAATCCATGGCAGTATGATGGACTGTAATAGCCTACAAATTAGGCAAAGATAAATAACCCTATAGGGTATAGTGGATATAAAATAAAGTTAATATAGTTAATAATGCTAATTAATATCACATTCTATATCCTATCAAAAAGTAACTTGAATTTATATAAACTGGTTACTTATTAGGCCACAAATACAACCTAAAAAAATCTCAAAAGGCATAAATTATTTAAGATATTATCTTAATACAATGCATAACCAGAAATTAATAACAAAGTACAAGTTTAAAATGTCACTTGCAATAAAAAAAATTCTCTCCTGAATAATGTTAAGGTCAAGGAGAATGTCAAGCCTGCGATTACTAGTTGTAAAATGACAATGGAAGCATCACAAGACAAAGCATATGGTGTGCATCCAAAGCTGTAATCAGACAAGAAATCAGAGATGTAAATGCTTAAATTTAAAAATAAGAAAAAATAAAGTAAATAGGTATTAACTTAAACAGTTGGACAAATGAATATAACCAGAGTTGAAGAAAACAGAAACTTATAAAATAAATAACTAAAAAACCCCCAAATAAACAAATCGCTCCAAGATAGTGTTCTTTGAAGAAAACTAAAATATGAAATCTGTAATATAGC
Organism: Mesoplodon mirus; assembly: GCF_964341445.2. Taxonomy (NCBI): domain Eukaryota; kingdom Metazoa; phylum Chordata; class Mammalia; order Artiodactyla; family Ziphiidae; genus Mesoplodon; species Mesoplodon mirus. Next base: position 81,636,868 of record NC_138985.1, on the reverse strand, counting down.
TAATCTGGTAATAATCTGGTAGGCCTCCCAAAGATGTCACATCCTAACCTGGAACTTGTGAGTGGGTTATCATAAATGGTGAAAATGACTTCAGATATATGATTAAGTTAAGGATCTTGAAAAGGGGAGGTTATCTGGAATTATCCCAGTGTGCCCAAGGTAACCATAAGATTCCTAGTCTGGGGGAGGCAGTAGAGGTAGAGTCAGAGAGTTGCAAGGACTGAACAGAGGTTAGAAGGAGAAAATATGTTACACTGCTGGCTTCGAAAATGGAGGAAGGGGCCATGAGCCAAGGAATAGGAGCATCCTTTTGAAGTGGGAAAGGCAGGGAAATGGATCTCCCCAAGAGCTTGCCAAAAGGGCACAGCCTGTGGACATGTTTTAGACTCCTGAAATAATTATATATCACATATATGCATATGATATATAGAATAAACTATAAAAACTGTATCATGTTCTTATATGTACAATACAGTTGTTACATAATTGTGTTGCTTTAAGACTCTAAGCTTGTGATAATTTGTAACAGTGACAATAGGAAACTAATATAGCTAATAAATGAAAGGAAAAAGCTCATAAGGAGAATTAAAAGTAAGGCTGACTGTGAAATAATATGTATGGCTGAGATTAAATATGTTGAATCACTAAATACAATTTAATGCTAATAACTTTGAAAATCTGAAAGAATGCAAGAATCTCCTGAAATGGTTCCAAAGTCTGGCCAGTGAAGTATACAAAAATAAATGGTACGATGTACTTCCAAATCTAGATACAAACATTACAAAATAAATTCAGAGAAAACCCAAAAGAATATTAAAAAATAAACCATCATTATATGTATTAACACTTTAAGCTTCAAGATAATCCCATGAGGAAAGCAACTTTATTATCCCCACTTTGTAGATGAAGAAACTGAGGTAAATAGGCCCTAAATTATATGGTTAATACGTTTCAGAGCCAGTTTTGAAACACAGGGCATCTGGTTTCAGTGCTTATGTTGTAACATTTTTACTTCAAAATACAAGGATGGATCAAAATAGATCAATTTCAGTAAGTCATTGAATCAATCAATAATTCAGAAAAAGAAATATTTTGTCATATTTCAAAGAATGTCTTGATGAAATGTAATATCCCTTTCTAAAAAAAATTGGCACAAACTAAAAATAAAACAATGCTGTGATAAAGTTTATTTTAGCAATAAGCATTTTACTTGATTTTGAAACATTGAATACATTTTAATTAAAATTAGGAACCAGAACAACATAAGGATGTCTATTATCACTGTTATTCAAGATGATTCTGAAAGTTCTAGAGAATATCATAAAGGAAGAAAAAATTTAGATGTTAATATTGGAAAGAAAAAGATAAAATTATTGCTGCTACAAAACATACTTGTTTAGAAAACTCAGAATAATTGATTAAAAATAGCCCTAACGAGCAAGATTAATAATGTAATCAGTTACAAAATCAATTTGTTTACAATATATCACTATGAAAGTTTAGTCAGTATAATAGCAAATATTCTCATTCACAAAGCAATGAAAATAAGTAATACAAATGATTTTAAGGTGAAAATATGTTCTAGACTTGTTGAAGGACCTCTATAAAGATTAGGAAAGAAAAAGAGAACGAACACTTCAATAATTGTTTTCCTGAATTAGAAACATACTAAATCTAAGTACCAATTATCCCCCTAAATAATTGATAAATCCAATTAAAATTTTAAAGTAGTATTGTGTAACTTTTCTTAAATGTTTTACTCTGGGGTAGATATTATGTCAAGTAATAGATGTATAAGTATGCATGCTTTTTTAAGACATATTTTACTGGTTAACATTATTATCATTATTATTATTATTTGTAGATGAAGAAACAGGTTTTGAGAAGTCAGGTGTATGACACAAGATTAAACATTGTCTCAGGCTGTACAATTTGAGATCCTCCCACTTTAATACTTTGTAACATGACTCAAAATCCCTATTAGAAATGTTGGGAAACTTTATCAAATGATTCTAAATTTCATGTGTAAGATTAAATCTATGAGAATAGCCAGGATAATTCTATAAAAAATATAGCTTATTTAATGTTGTACTTGGCTTTTAAATGTTAAAGTACATTGTAAAATTATAGTAATTAATAGGGAGATATCAGTACAAGGAACAGAAGAGAAAACTTAACCATCAAACCTAAGTATCAATGAAAACATTTTTTATCAATGATAAAAATGGTATTTTAAGTCAGTGCAAATTGACAAAAATATTTTCTAAGTAGTGCTAGGACAATTATTTTTAACCATAATTACGTTCCCAATAACATGCCATACTTCAGAACTTCAAAATATAATCCGGAGTGGTTAAAGAATTAAATACAGCATATTAATCTATAAAAAAGCAAAAAAATTAAGCAAATATTAATGTGATTTCACAACATGAAGGTCTTTATAAAAATGAAATAAAAAATCATGAAAGATGAATGGATTTCAATAAATAGAAATTTGAAGCTTTGTATATAAATCAGTACTAGAAACAAGGTAAGCCACAAATTGGGAAAGAATTTTCAATGTATTTGATTAATGACTGATGTTATTATGTGGACAGTTCTTATATATTAATTATAAAATAAGCAACATTAAAAGAAATCAAATCACTAGACAGATGATTAAAATAAATGCAAATGTCTAATAAACACTTATAAAATTATTCAGCCTCACTTTTAATCAGTGAACACTAAACTGATCATACAGCATTCTCTCCCTCCTCAAAAAAGGCTGATTGAATGGCTGATTTCTGACTGTTAATGAAAAAGTCTGTTAATTTACTTTTTTAAGTAATGGCTTTATTGAGACATGATTCACATCATAAAATTCCTTCTTTCATGGTATACAATCCACTTTTTAGTATGTTCACAGAGTTATACAACCATAACCACGATCTAATTTTAGAACATTTTCATTACCCCAAAGAGAAAAATTATGCCTATTATCATCATTCTCCATTTCCTTCTCCCCCTTGGAACCACTAATTTACTTTCTGTCTCATCAGGTTTGCCTATTCTGGACATTTCCTATAAATGGAATTATCCATTTTGGTCTTTGATATTGGCTTCTTTCAGCTGGCGTGTTTTCAAGGTTCATCCATGTTGCATCATGAATCAAAGCTTCATTCATATTTATGGCCAAATGTTCCATTTTATGGATTTCCATGTTTTCTTTATCTGTTCATCAGTTGATGGACATTTGTTCTGTTTCCACTTTTTGGACTATTATTAATAATGCTGCTCTGCACATTCATGTACAAATTTTTGTGTGGACATTTTGCTTTCAGTTCTCTTTGCTATATATCCAGGAGTGGAACTCCTGAGTTATGTAGTAGTTGTATGTTTAATATTTTGAGGAGCTGCTGAAATGTTTATCAAAGAGGTTGCACCTTTAACAATCTCAGTAGCAATGTAGAAGATTGCCAATTTCTTCACATCCTTGCCAAAATTTGTTAATGTCTGTGTTCTTAATTTTAGTTATCCCAAGGGGCATAAAGTGATCTTTCATTATGGTTTTGATTTTTATTTTCCTAATGACTAATGATACTGAGCATCTTTTCATATACTTATTGGCCATTTGTGTATCTTCTTTAGAGAAATGTCTATTTAAATCCTGTGCCACTTTTTAATTTGGCTATTTGTCTTTTTATTGTTGACCTGTAAGCGTTTGTCCTGGATACAGGTCCCTTATTAGGTACAAGTCTGCAAAAAATGTTCTCCCATTCTGTGGGCTGTATATATATTTTCTTGATGGTGTCTTATGAAGCACAAAAGTTTTTAATTTTGGTGAAATCTAATCAATTTTTTTTTGGTTACCTGTGCTTCTGGTGTCATATCTAAGAAAGCATTGTCAAACTCAAGGTCATAAAGGTTTACTCTTAAGTTTTCTTCTAAGTATTTTAGAGTTTTAGTGCTTACATTTACGTCTATGATATATCTTGAGTTAACTTTTATATATTGTGTGAGTTAGGGGTACACTTTCATCTTTTTGCGTGTAGATTTCCTGTTGCTCAGCACCAGTTGTTAAAAAGACTGTCCTTTCCTCATTGAATTTGCTTGATATCCTTGTTTGTTGTTGTTTAGTGACTTAACTGCACTAAGTTTATAAAGTCTATTTTTAGTTACGTGGAAGCATTGGAAGCTCATTAAGCTTAGTGGTCAATTAATGATGGGACAGAGATTACCTTACGTGTCTTGAATTAATAAATCTCCCAACCTTTGCCAAGTGGTTCTCTGTGTATTGGAAGGCATGCATCACTGCTCCAACAGGCAGTCTATAACCCTGCCTTAGTCTTCTATTCCTGCCTGGGGAGAGCCTCAAGTTCTGGTAGAGGTGGGCAATTAGGGTGTTTTCAGCTTTTCCTTGAAATGTGCACAGTTCTGCACATGCGCTTGGCATTATAGATTCTCAAGAATATATCAGAGCTTTATAGCACTACTTATGGAAATATCATTCCCCAGTTACTCCTTTTAAGATTTTTAGTCAGCCTCTTATTTAGCACTGACTAGTACTCCACCTCAGGCTGCTTAGATGTTGAATAATTGCCACTGATTACTTTCAACAAATGCTCTGGGAATATGGCTGTTCACACAGGGCAAGCTTTGAGTTTGATCAAATAAAGGCAAACCCTAAGAATGGAGTTTTTCAGGGAGCTTCCAAATGGCAGTATTTCTCTGGGAATGGGACTTCTGGGGATCTCCAAACCCATCTGTCTCTTCCAGTGGCTACTAGGTTGCTAATTTTTATAGCCATCATAGTTGTGAGGCTACTGGTTTTCAAGCATGCTGTGGACCTGGGAAGAGAGGGATAGGAATAGAGGAAATTTAAATGACACAAAGCTTACTGTTCTTACTGAGATTCAGTCATTTTTCTTGATAAGTTCTTCTTGGATTATTGCAAGTCTTTGGTTAAATTTCCAAGATTCTGAAAAAAGTTGATTTTGATAATTTTTGCCAGTGGTCTCATTTCTGCTGTGGCAGAGCAGATTTTTCAGAAGTCCTTTTTCCACCATTCCCAACATGCTTCTCTTAATTTACTTTTAATATAAATTATTCTATTCTAAGTTTAAAGTGTTTTAAGCTTTATTTAAAGTGTGATATTTAGAACATGCTAGAAATTGCATAATTTACAACTACTTAAGCTTATTAAAATTATGAGAAGCTTCAGATGAAAACTTAAAAATTTCCAAGGTGGTACATACTTTTAGAGTTCTTTTTGAGCTAAATCACCAAAACATATTTGAAGTCTGTCTTAAAAGGAAAGGAGTTTGAAGGACCTATTTGAAGAGGAATGAGAATTTGTGACAACACAGATGGACCTAAAGGGCATTATGCTCAGTGGAATAAGTCAGAGAGAGAAAGGCAAATACTGTATGATATCACTTGTATGTGGAATCTAAAAAAAAACCCAAAAAACAAAAACAAATGAACAAGCATAACAATACAGAAACAGACCCATAGATACAGAGAACAAATAAGTGGTTGTCAGAGGGGAGGAGAGTGGGGGAATGAAAGGAAAGAAAAGGTAACTAACTATGTGAAATAATGTGTGTGTGTGTACATCACATTGTACACCTTAAATATATATAATTTTTTTGTCAATTACACCTCAGTAAAGCTGAAAAAAGGAAAAAAAAAGGAATGAGAAGACCTTAAGTATTATTTAGATTGGGACAGCAAAACACAAAGTTCTTTTGACTTCTCTGTTTAAGAATATGACGGTGTTGAAGGGAATATATATGATATGAGAGAAGATAGGAAAAATTGTGAAGAAAGCAAAAGAAAATGAGGAGGGAAGTGCCATGGTTGGAGATTGGAGCCTGTGGAAAGAGGAGGCAAGTGGGAAATTCCTTAGGGTAGATGGTTAAATATCTTTTAAGAAAAAGGATTTCTAAAAATCAAATTTAAGTTTGTTATATGTGAATACCCAAGCTCTCAATTAAGTCACTACCAAAAAAATTACATCTGCAAAACAGGTAAAATTTAAAAAACAAAAAGGAAAAGTGAGAGCCAGCACATATAAACTTTTTTTGACCCAAAAGTTATTTATTAAAGTTACAATAAAATACTTTTCAATGCATAAAAAAGTTGCAAAATAATTGATGCATTTTTCAATAAAGATACCAGATTTAATATTTACTGACAAGATAAAGGTATGTTTAATGACTTTTGTTCTATTTCATGGTCACCTTTTTGAGCGATACATCATGAAACCAATAGTTGTACATCTAGGAAATTTACCAATGGAGCTCTCTTCCATGGGTGTGTATATTTTAATTTGTCTCATGTGTATATCTCTTCCATTCTGATGATTGGCTGGAACAGCAGTCTGTATCATGAATGTGCGAGTTGGCTTCTTATGATTATCAGTTAAGGGAACGTGAATCCAGCCACTTGGTTGCACCAACTCAAGTTGCCGAATTTCTTGAAGATTGTGAAAAGTATTTCCTACTCTGACTGAGATCTTGCTTGGAGTATAGCTTTCATCAGATTTGTAGTCCGCATAAATACATAATGTCTTCACTGTTGTTTTTCTTCTGAATTGGATGTTCACTAAATGAGGCTGGGAGCCATCTGACTGCCAGTAAGTTTCTAGATTGTCATCTCGTAATCGATCCACTCCAAATCCTGGTTTGCAAGATGAGAGAGCACATATAAACTTCTGGTATTCTCTGGAGGGTGTATTCAACTCTCCATCCTGCTGTAGTACTGTCTTCCAGTCTTATCATAAAACTGGATCACCAGATCACATGGACAGTTTGTATACTCTCTCGGGAGGATGAGATGTTTCTACAGTGTATTTTGGAACCCCATCAATAGAGACCTCTGATTCATTGAGGATTCCAAAGAATGCCAACTTGAAACCTAAAAACAATTACGATAAATTTGAGGAACTTCAGTATTAATTTAGCATTGAATCCCATGACCTGGATGCTACTTCCCCAAAAATTTTGGCAAAGAATGCTTATAGTATTATCCTTGTGGTTGGAAACTTCTCCTCAACAAAACAACACACACAGATGAAAGCAATGCTTTGATGGACTTTTTGAGAAGGATTCAGTTTCATCTCCATCTATAACTACATGCCCAGAATCATATAAACAAAGACTTCACAATTTAGCTGATGTTCCAAGATTGAAATTAGTTGCCTTGGTTCTCCTTGTTGAATCCCAGAAGATGGGCTGAATTCAGGAAGCACTGTGCCTTTGCACTGCTGAAGCGTGCTTTCAGTGTGTCCAGCAAAATGGTCCCAGAACACCAGCAGAACCACAGAGAGCTGGAAGACACTTTGGGACTAGTAATGAGAGCCTTTAATGATTCCTCTCTAAAGTCCTTAGCTGTAGAAAATCCATTTTCTGATCCTTACTGTCGAAAAGAATAATGGGTAATGCATCTATACCTATATTTGGTGGAATATAAATTTTTCTCCCTTTTATTTAGGTATAAAACAACCAAGTTTTAGCACAGGTATTTTTTTGTAGCTATGGCACTTACAATTTTTTCACCATCATTTGAATCAGTTTGACTTCCCAGTGAGTGATGTACAGCAGACAAATACTTCACTATACCTGAGAGTGAAATTAAATTGACTAGCCACACACTGCTAGCTCTAAACTTGGAGTTCTTGTTGACAATAAAAGATTACAAAATATCTTGCTTCAGAGCCTATGGTAAATAATTTCAGATATAATCATTTTATGCATTGTCCCCCTTGAGGCTCTGAAATATTCACAGTATCTCTCCACGCAGTCTACACTAGGACACAAGCACACTCACTCACTTGCTCATCTAAGTTAATATTTTACTCTTGTTTCTTTAGTCTAAATGCCCTTCCCCTAAATTTCAAGTCTCATTCCTTAAATCTGGGCTCTACTGCTCATTCTTCCATACACTCTTTTCCTCATTCTCCTTGTACTTTTCTCAGAATATTGCTTGCACCTCTGTTTGGCTTAATTTCCTTCAACGAGGTATTTGTTGTCTGTTGGAGGCAGATGCAAAGCTCCTTGTAAGCAGATTCTCTCTCATTTATCTACGTTTCTCTGCAACTAGCTTTGAAATATTTGGTGATCTGAATAGAAAAAGGAGCCCAAAATTCAGACTTCCATGGAAAACTAGTGGAGAAAAATATCCAGTTACTCTGCATTTTTTGTATTTTGTGTTAGGAGTTTATGGAGAAAACTCCTAGAAAGATCAGACAGGGAAAAACACTACACTGAGGCCTATGCCGTAGTGCTTAAATTTCATACAGAGGCTCTAACTATGTGGAAATTTGCTACAGTCTCTGAGTAGCAAAGACTTCCACAATGTGCACAAAGGTTTTGACTAATTGGACTGAAATGACAGGTTACTTTAATTGAACAAGTTAGATATCATTTTGAGCTACACTCTTATTTGGTGTCTAGAGAGCCAATAACAAAGGGAATTGACTGAACTTTTCAACTTTTCACTATTTATTTAGACACTGTATAGACATAGCCCAAAGGAAATCTCTCCCAAAATACCTCAAAGAATTTTTTCTTCAACTGCATAAGATCATGAGAAAATAAAATCCCTCTGTTCTCAAATGACACTTTAAAGTTATGAGTATAATGTGGGGAAATCAGTTCAGCCATGGATTATCAAAACAACAGAAATATAAAACAGGTATCAATTTATAATATTTGCTGAAATAAATTGATTCAAACTGTCAGCTAGGTTCTTTGACACTGAAAATAAAATACCAAACATACTAAAGTAGAAACTTAGCAATGAAAAGCCTGACCCTCCCTTTTTTATGATATTATCTTACTGTGAATTGAACTGATTGATAAATTAAGTTCAATTTGGCTCATTTTGCATGAATTCAGTCCTGAGTCAGAAGAGTTTTTAAAGTTTTCACACACCTTTTCTACTGGCCCATATTTTTGTCCTTTGTAGAAACCATTTTGCAGTTATACCGAATTGATTCTACTGAGCTCCATAGCAATGGCTTTCTATCTCTCTGTTCCCTTTGAAGAGAGCAGTTTTTCTGACATGATCTGGGTCTTGGGTGAGATGAGCGCATCTCTTCTTTTGTTGGTTGTCAGAAAGTCTCATTTGTGTGACTAGTTTAGTACCAAAATTAAAAACTTAAGTAGTAAATGGACTGGGGGAGATTCAGGTGCAACAAGTTAAAAAGAAAAACAGTAGGCTTTAAGAGCGTATGCCTGAAAGAGCAATGTGCCAGGATGGGGTTGTGTACCTCGATGACTGCTATCAAAAAGCACGCATCCATTGAATGCTGCCATTGTATGTCGGCCCAAGCTGTGTTGAAACACTTTCCGCTGAAGTGTTCTGCCCAGGGTGGTGACCTGTGGTCCCCTAGGTTCTAAGCTGTCCTATGGATAGAAATACATTTCCTGTTTCCCATAGCCCCCATCTCCCCACCCATATATCAGGGATTGGTTTGAAAGAATGAAACAGAGACCTTACAGATGCTTAAAGACCAGAAATTCTGTCAAGGGGAAAAAGAAATGGAAAAGAGAAGAAAGAGAATAAATCCCCAAATCCCTGCACATGCAAAGCTTTCTTATTTTTTTTTCGCACTTCTAAAGATGAGTCATATAAGAGCCCATTCAAAACCACATGAGTAAAAATGAAGTTGTGTGTTTTTCACATCCTTCAGAACAGGCTAAGGGATGAAAATGAGGGTGAGTTCCCTACAGTCAAACATGCCCAGAAGAAGCAAACTTTGACTTAGCCACGAGCCAAATAAACTGCTCCCGAATAATCAGGTCTTGGTTTAAATCCATAGAGATGCTCTTTTCATGTATGTGAGGTGGACTTTTGATTTCATCTCTGGGACAAAGTTTGAAGTTATTCTGTGACTCTGGCCTAGAAAATGAAGAAAACCCTTGTAACGGAATGCTCATATAGGCTTATTATGAGTGTGTGTTTAACTCCCTCATGTGAATTATATTTTGAATCATTACCACTCAAGAGTCACAAGGTTTCATCTACTTAAGCTCAAGATAGCCGTGTGGAAAAGCATTCTAAACTCAACTCGCTGGGCAAATACCACTTTAATACTTGAGTACTTAAATACAAATATTATAACAGAAATTAGAACTTTCTGGTTTTCTTGACTTGTATCACATTAAATTAACAGACACAGTAACAGACTTACATTACATATCAAAAGAATAACTTTTTAGAATTCATATCCAAGGGAAAGAGACAAAATTTAGCTTTTATGTCCTTTTACAATGGGAAGAAAGGTCCATGAGACAGAAGGATAAGATGAGCTCTCATCCTAGCGTATGATATAAAATGGGTCTGAAGAAGTAAAAACATAGATGCTTAATGAACACTGAAAGCATGAGTGACACCAGGACTCACGTCTAATTGATCTCTTTTTTTTCCCTGGACTTAGTATATTGGACTGATAAACTTACCTCAAGATGGATAGTTCATAGATAATTTCATCCTAAATCCCACCGTTACAAATGGATTTCAAGCCTTTAAACTTTCCACTGTCCCCTGAACATGAAATTTTTCAATCCTGCTTTTGTCAGAGTGATAAATCTTTCTGGATGTATCTGGAAGGAAATTTGCTTTAAAATTTAAAATTTGCTTTAATCCCCTGTGGTCTGCAATAAGGTTCTGAAAGGGAAATACCAATAGACCAGGTCAATTCAGGAATGAAAATTTTTAAAGTACCAAATCCCAGCATGCATGTTCATAGTGAAAACCTAAATGACCAAACCAGGACTACAATTTTTTCTAGCTCAAACAAGCTCCAGTAATGAAACATCTAAAGCTATATAATAAAAATGATACTTTGTTATGGAAGGAGAATGGCTGTGGAAGTTTATTATTCTGTAGAATTTTATCTTCAGTAATATTTGTCTACATTTGGCCATGGAGCATATGAATTTAACCATTTGTTAAGAAGAGTAGAGGTTGTCTAATTTGGGGCAAATGCAAATGTAGTGATAATATTATTAGTAAGGGGAGTTTATTGTGCAAAGTATGTTTTGCAAAATATACAGATAACTGCTAAGGTCATTGGAGAATTAATAAATTCCAGCCCTAAATGTGCATGGGACGGTCTTTTACATGAATGTGTAATGCTCTTAATTTAATAGCCTGACATCAGCAATGGAAATAGCAATGTTTATTCTGCTATAGGGATGTAGTAAAGCCTAACCACAGAGGCAGTATTCACAGTTTTGGAAAGGATAAAATAAGAGATCAACACCAGTTTTGTCTTTTTAGTGGCAGGAATTTTGCTTCTGATAAATAATAGTTCCCAGTTTTCATAAGAGAATTCCTTAATTAATAATTTCTTGCTAAAACAGATACTTATAAATGTTTATATTATATATGTAAAAATATATATACATATATAAAGCATTGTAATAGTGGAATACCTTCTTAAACGGTCTTATCTTTCCATCTTCTTTGTTCTTTTGTGTCAGAAAGTAGGAGTATCCTGTTAGGTATGTCACTATTAGTTCTAGAAGCAATAACATTGTCCTTATTCACTACAGTAAGACCTCTGTGGTAACAGTGCTAATCTTAACCACTGACCAGTATAAGAATGCCACCCTCTATCTAGGGCCATACCTTCTATCCAAGTATATATACGATCAAACAGCAATAAACAACAAAAGATCCGTATAATAACGACCCAAGCTATATTTCTATGGCAGAATCATTTTTTGTAACTTTGAAAGTTCAGTTATCCTTTTTGGTTAAAATTATGCAGCCCTTAAATAACTCTGAGTAAATGAATTATGTGCCATTAAGAGGTTTCTTGAAAGTTTTCATTAGCTACGAAATAAAATAGCTTTAAGCTTTAGAATGTTCTACTCAGTTGGAGACTCTCATGTCTTTCTGATATTCTGGTGACAATTTCTATTCTAAGTGTCAAAAACAACTCTGCTATCTGGAACAAGTCGTGTAGTATTCTCTCCTTTTAATATTCTAATCGTGAGGTGTGAAGTGAAATGGTTGCACAGTGTAATGGTGGTAAAGAAGTGGAGTGTCAATGAGACGGGGAAGGTGACAGACTCGGAATAGGTCCCTGAGGTGCTCTCCAAGTGCACTGGATAAAGATTCCCCTGGGAAAATTTTCTCATTAGTTCTCAGACACAGTTCAGTAATTCAATAGCGCGAGGTTACCATTAGTCACAAGACCAAAACATGTTACTTTCCATGCTTTAGTTCCTTTATTTGTATATGTCATTTTCAGACTGAAAATTATGAGCCCTACTCTCATGCAGAGACAGTCAGTGAGTTGTTTACATACTAAAGTATGAACCATGACAAGCAGATTCTGTAGAGTTTTCTTTTAATTGTTGATGTATGAAGCAATTCAAAGGGAAATAGACATTTTAAATGATTCTAATGATACTTCCCTAAACAACTGTCAGTTCTTTATACCAGAATTACTAAACATGCACACATATACACACGTGTGCACATTTTCATAAGAAAATCAGGAAGCATTCAGACATGGTTAAAGAAAAGACCACATTATCAAAAACTTCTCTCACCCTTATTTATGCTACTTATAAAGTAAACTTGTCACTGCTTAAAACCAGTTACTCTCTAGTGACTATATTCTGTTTCAGAAATTGTTAATGTTCTTTCTAAAATCAGAAAATATTGAATGACTTACTGCACATGTGAATATGAAATATTCACATTTTGTACTGCAACTGAGGGGAAACTCAAAGACCGTGGCTGTTAATTTCCTATTTAATTACTGAGAAAGATGTTAAAACATATAGATTATAATTCTGCATCTTTTCTTTTTCACTGTCATAAACAATATGTGCCTTTTTCTATCTTTTGAAAGTTAACTGCACTCCCACTCCACACTTGAAGGCATAATGGGTCAGGGGATTGTCTGCTTCGTTACTCACTAGGTCAGAAAGAAAGGAGTATACACCCGACAACCCTATTGGTCACTTAAATCCTCCTTGTTACATTAGGGAAGCATTAATGAAATCTGTGAAAATGAAAATTAGATGCTATACTAACAGATTGTTGTAGATTTTTGTATTTCGTAAGATAACTCAGTATTTTACTTTGCAGACTTTGCAATGATAGTCATTCTTGTGTTTAAAAGATAACTAGTGTATGGTATTGTAAAAAATTACTCCATTTACTTTATAATATATATTCTAGAGGAAATAATAATTTAAATGTATCCACCTAAACATCATGACAGAATGGAAGAGGAAGTTAACCTTTTGTAAATGCAAAGTATGTTTCTTACAGAAATAAAATGTGGTAAATAAACTGCAAGGGGAAGTTATCTATTAGAAATAATGATGAGACATAGAGGAAAGACTAGACTTTTCCATATGAACTGGTAAAAAAAACCCACTTCCTAATAGAAACACACTCCTATCAAAATAGTAATGATCAGGATTCCAAACAAACCATCAAATGCTTCTATTTATGTGCTACCCATAGAGTTATTGTTGAATTATGAATTGTAAATATTTATAAGTGACTCATTTTAAAGAAGTTGTCAGCTGCAGCTACAGTTCTTCACCTTCTGTCATCCCAGCTATCAAGGGGGCTGACTCAATCACTTTCTTGTCAGGCTACCTTTCTTTCCTAGAATACTCAATTCCCAAAACACAACAAAATATAAATGAATGGAAAGTGCTAATGACGCATGATTGCCAAGAGGTATTAAGTTTTTAAAGGTACTTTGCTGACTAAATTTTAAATGAGCAAAATCCTGAAATTAATTTCCCAAGGCAATAATATTTGTATTTTTAATAGATGTCCACTGAAAGGAAATATATAATATTGTCTTCTGGTATGTCTGTCTTCCCTGTGGTAGGAATCATATCAGCTTTTAAAGTCCCAAGTATATGTAGTTTATTCCATGTTTAATTATATGATCTACACTCATAAAAACTAGACTAATGAAAAAAACCCAAGATTTTAATTAAAGGAAAATGGCTTGAAATGATAAGATTTGGAAACTGTCCTGTATTAAAGGTATATTTTAAATCTTTAGGATCAGGCTGATGTCATTTTCAACAATTGATTCAAAATCTTTATATTTAGTAAATAATACAGAATGGTTCTCAAATCTTATAATTTCATGCCATTTCCCCTTTAAATCACCTTAAAAGTGCTACTCTGATGACAAAAGCTGTCTTCTCTACTGACTTGATAACAATCTAAACTTGTAATTTCTTTACCATTTTTGACTTGGGTTGGTTATATTATGTTTCTGCTGACATTGTGTTTTGTGGTATGTTTTTATAACTGAGAAGAATTTTTTCTAAGCAGGAGAGATGGATGGTTCCTGAAATCACAGCTTATGGGTTCAAATTTTTAGAAACAAGTGAAAATTTTTCCATTGTGTTTGTTTATTTAGTCATTATTTTAGAAAAATTAGGCTTTTACTTAAATTTTATGCTGTGAAGAATTGCTTATATTTATATATAATTTAGTATACACAAAAGTCAAAATCAGTAATGGAAACTTAGCAAAACAGTTGAGTACTTTTCCTTCAAATAATCAGACAGTCTCACTGAAACGAGGCCTTAAAGTAGGAAATCAGTGGTTTTCCCAGGTTATGGTATAAGTAAGCTAATGGCAATGTGTTAACCCTTCTTTAAGTATCTGTCCATTTAAAAAATCTTCTATGTGAAATAGCTCTTAAGAATCTTTTAGAAATTTGTGATGTCCTTACTCTCATTGTAGTGCTGTGACTTACACATGCTCTCACTGACACTCAAAAGCACACAGACTCTATACCCACATGCAAACACATGAAAGTCAGGGCCCGCTCAACAGATGTACTCTTGTGTGGGAATCATATCACTTTTTTCTGAAACACTGAAGGCACGACTTTCAAGTAGTTTTAAATTTCAAATCAGGTTAGTGCATATTTAATTTCGATATGTTGGTTTAACACCAAGCCACACCAGACCTTTTAAAAATTCAGTGGCTATGATATAAAATTCTTCACTGTGTTGCACCAATAAATTGAGAAGTGCAGTATAATTCTCCACTATCACTGGAACCATCGTGGAATGAAATAAAGACTTTGATACAGGTCCTCACTCAGGTGCACACTCTTTCACAGTTATATTCAAAGTGTTTGTTCACAAAACTTCATAAAAACCTACATAGAAGATGCATAATTTATGGAAGTGAGTAGTACAAAAAAAAAATCAACTCCACCATCTTCTTTCCTATTGGTCACTTTACATGCCAGTAGATTAGAAGGCTCTGAGTTCCTTTTCTTTGAAGACCACCTTTGTAACTGAGTTATTAAGTTTTTTTTATTTTTTTAAACTAAGCAGCCAAAAGAAAGAGGCACTTGACACCTCCAGCAAGTATCTCAGTTCTTTTCATATTGTCAATAGCTCCACTGATAGCACTGTTCTTTTGACAGCTAAAAGCAGATGTGCGGGTTAAGTATGGGAGCAATTCAGATGTCCACAGTAAACCGCAGGGGGGCAGAGAGAGCTCAGAGAGCAGCAGCTTTAAAGTAATTGACTAATACAGTAAGGATATTAAAGTCATTTAGTGCCAAAAGGGAACACACTGATCCCTGACCCTCAGCCACTTTGGAGTAATCTAGTATTCAATCCAGCGTGTAATGACTGCCAGGCCTGTCAATCCTCCAGGCTCTCCAGTCAAGTGCCTGTGGCTACTATTGGCTTATGGTAAAAGGACAGAAATGCAAGGAAATGCCTCTCAATCAGCCTGTGATGTGATAATGTTATTGCTCCAGTGTATTCTATATTGTCCCCGCATAGTTTAATCTGTTGAGACCCATGTCAAAAATTGCCCGTGGTCCCTAGAGGTCTTTACTCAATCTTTTAGTAATACAAGTGGATTTGAAAGGAAAGGGGGTAACTTACTTGATGAATTGTTTCCAGCTAATATATACATACATATATATATATATATATATATATATATATATGTACACACACACACACAAAATAAGAGGTCAACTGTGGCTTAAAGGCTATATGTGCAAGGTATAAATTAGAAATGTGCTAGTAAGCTAGTAATCTGATTTGTGAACCCTTGTTCTTCTTTTACTCCAATGGGCAAAATATTTTACAATAAAAAATGTTGACACGGAAATGTATTTACATGGTGGCTGATTCATATTCAGTGCATGTGCCAAAAGGAGTTTTAACGGGAAGATGTCAGAGAAAATGATTTACTTGTTTCTGCCACTTTGAGCACATAAGAGTTAGCCAACTTCTGGGAAGCTTGCATTTTAAATGAGGTATTTTGCATTTGTAAAATATAATTATTGCTACAGGCTGCGATCGGGGAAAAAAAAATAACCTAAGAGAAAGTGTAGGAAATTGCCATTTTTTGTTATTTTTATTTTGCTAATTAAGGCACTAGAAATTGACCCATAGAGAGAGAGACTCTAAAGTTGAAAAATCAAAATGGGATAATAATTATTCAAATCCTATTTTATTATCTTACAAAAAGTCTTTGTATTTCTTAGTCATTTCCTCATTTACTTTTCCAAACCTACTGCATAGAATCTTTGGAAACAGAAAGCTCCAGTGATGAGAATACACTATTATTTTTAGAGAACATTAAGGTTACATAGGGGAGGCATTTTGCCTGTTTTTATTCTGTAGGAGTCTGCCCAGTTCACCACTGGCAAGGTGCTATACAAAATTAGAAACAAAAGTGAACATCTATTTGCTTGTAAGCTTGAAATAACTTTGGTGTCAAAAACAACTGACTTTCCCCCTTCGTCAACCTGTCCTCTTTCCATTCAGCGCTGTAATTAATCAATGTGTGGTTGCATTCTAAAAACCATTCTGCACATGTTACCCACTTTTGCCACTTGAGATATTCTGAATTTGTGTACAATTTTTGGCAGAATATAAGAGATAGAGGAAAATCTCACTTTTGTGTTCAGTGACTTTCCAGACCTCAGGGGCAGAATGAATGCAGGAGGAATCCCATCGGGTAATTTTTCATTAGTATCCATGACAAGCTGTTTCACCACAGGCTATTGTTTTCATGGAAAGTTCAAATACAGTAGGATGGGATAGGTGTGCTATTAACACACAATGGTGTGATTATTACCTATCATGTATATATATGACCTTTGTCACCTAGAACATTGATACTCTTCATTATGATGTACCATTCTAGTATAAGAGGAATAGTTGGACAGCTTTAGAGTTCTTTTGCTAGTTGTCTAATTTTATGTTTAAAGTTTTCAGAGCTTTCCTAAGAGGAGAGATAGAAGGGAAAACCAAATAGGTCAAAGAATCATAGGGCTTTAAAGGACGTTGGCATTAATTTATCTACTCCTTCTACATCCTGGCATCAAGTAGCTAAGCTATTTCAGGTGAGGCTATATTTTATACAAAATTCTAAAATTCAGCATCACGTGTATCTGCAAAAAGCAATATGACTCTAAAGTAATAACTTGATTCTACAAGGACAACAAAAAGTCTTTATAGCTAACCATTGTATTACAAGCTTCTTCGATGAGTTGAAACTTATTTCTTCCTACCATCTCCTCACACAAAGCAATAGTCCCTTTTTATTTATTTATTTTTTGTATAACAACCTCATGTTCCCAATGACAGTTGTTAAATACATATTTAGGTTTCTCTAGAGTGAATGTGAGTAAAGCATCATTCGGGTTGGGTTCATTGAGTAGGTTCTCCTTTAGCTTCAGCAGAATTAAGGGTACATATCTTCATTTCTCATAGTCAGTATGTGGTTGAAAAAATTTCATTCCTTCAGCAAATGTGAAATTTCAGCTCTGCATATGGCATTATGCCAAGCTCTATAAGGGGGATAAAGAAGAATAAGATATGATTCCTAATTTCAAAAAGCTTACAGACCAATATGGGAAGTAAGACACTAGTCAAGTGACTATAGCAAACAGTTGAAACAGGAGAAGGTAACTAAAATTTATTAAGCACCTATAGGTGGCCAGTCAGTCTATGTAACTCCAATTAATGGACACAGGATTGTGAGATACTTTCATTCGTTAAGCTGTCCTTACTGAGGCTCAGGAAAGTCACCATGTTGCAAAGTCAGTGACTATATTTGAAACAAGTTCTTTCTGGATCAGGGGCTATTCTCTCCCAGCAAGACTGCATCTTTTCCATAACAGGAGCCATGATGGCCTAATTACCCCCATTTGAGGAAAGCCACCTTATTCTTCTCCAAATTGAAATTCTGTTTTTCATTTTAAGGAAAGGTAAGACTCTGAAGGTAACCATGCCATGCAGTGTATGCAAAGTGATCTTTATGTGGGCTCATCTCTTATTAAATTGATCCCTGAGGCCATGAGGTCAAAAACTATGTCTTATTTCTTATGGTAATCAGAATATACTGGGAGTTTAATAAACATTGACTTGGTTAAATGGGTGCACAGAATGTCTTTATTCTTCTCAGGCCTGGAATTTTCTTCAGATCTAGAACAACTCCCAGAGAATGAAGATAATCCCACCAACGTACAAAGTTGTAAAAAGCCATAACCTTATTAGCCATCAAAATGTTTAGCCTATTTATATTTATCAGGGTTTTCCCCATACTTTTAATTAAAGCATGAGGATAAGAAGGCAGAATACTTGGGTGTAAGAAAAAAGTAAGTATTATTTTCTGTGACTTTTATAATTCCATATTTAATGGCAGAATTGTACCAATAGGTTAAAATCGATGCATGATTAGTCTACTAACCAGTTATATCTATATTTACATTTCTAAAGCTACTGGCTTAGAAGCTACAATTAATATTAAGGGCCATTATGGCAACTTACAGAGGTTTTTTTGAGCCTTAAAAATTATGAATATCCCTTTATTCTTTCCCTTTAACCTGCCCTTTCTTGTTTTTTAAACCTTTTACTGTAAAGTATAACACCCATTGAGGTCATTTGCACAAAACATAAATATATAGCTCAAAGAATGATCACAAGTGAGCATCTGAGTAGTCACCAGGCAGGTCAACAAATACAAAATTGTCAGCAAACCAACAACATCCTTTGGACCTTTGACAGTTGCTACTTCCATCTTTTTTTCTTCCTCTTTTCCAAAGGTAACCACTTTTCTGACTTCTAACTTTAAAGTTAAATTTTGTTTGGTCTTTATATACATGGAATCACTTTTGTATCTGGCTTCTTTCACTTAACATTATATTGGATAGATTCTTCATTGTAGTTGTATACTTCAGTAATTGAGTCATTTTCATTGTTGTTATCTATTTTATGAATACCACTTGACTAATTTATCCGTTCTACAGCAGATGAACATTTGGGTTTCTAGTTTGGGAATATTACAAATCATGCTGTTTTAAACACAGTGTATGCAGGTTTTTTGGTTGTGTGTGTAATTAGGAGTTGAATTAGGGTCATAAATCAGGCATATCTTCAAAATGACAAAATGATGCCAGTTTTTCAAACAGGTTGTACCAATGTATTTCTTCACCAACAGTATAAGAGAGTTCCTGCTGTTTTATATCTTAGTAGAGATTTGTGTTGTTAAAGTCTTATTAATTTTAGTCATTCTTTGGTGCATGTAACAGTATCGCATTGTTGTTTTAATTTGTATTTCCATGGTTACCAATGAATATAAGCACATTTTAATGTTTATTGGGTAATATCAGTAGATTTTGCAAGTTGCCTTAAAAAATTGCACTTATATCATCAACAGTATAGAATGCATATTCCCTCACACCCTTAACAGCCCTGGGAACTATCAAACTTTAAGTGCAAACAAACAAACAAAAAATCACATTATTACCGTGATGCATTTCTTTTGTTATGGCTGACTTTGAGCATAGTTCTGTGCTTGTTGTTTTTTTTCTTTTAACTCTTTTTGCCATTTTTTGTGTGATATTTACTGCTGTCTTTGATCCTTTTTTTTCTATTGGATTGATTATTTTATTGATTTCTTAAGAATTCTTACAAATTTGCTAAGATTTTTGTCTATGGCAAATATTTCCTTTAGTTTGCCCTTTGATTTGGCTTATCCTATCTTTAGCCACACAAAGGTTTTTGTTTTTATGTGGCCAAATTTATCAATCTTCTTTCTTCATGGTTTTAGGGTTTTGTCTATATTTAGGATGGCCTTCTCTACTCGAAGCACCACAAATTATTATTTTTTTAATTAACTAATGATCTCTTCTAGATCTCTTATGGTTTCAAATTTTACAGTTAAATCTTTGATCTAGGGGGGTTATTTTGGAGTAAAATAAACCCAGAATCATTTATTGTTCCTTTTTTATCCCTAAGTGGCTAGCTAGTTGTCCAAATACTATTTCTCAATTAATACACTATTCTCTACTGATTTAAATTGTCAACTTTGTCATTCACTAAATTCCAATATACACTTGAAGTTATTTCTGGACTTCCCACTTGGTTAAAACTTTCTGTCTATTCCAGAACTTAATTATGAGCTGTTATAATTAAATATTTTTTTAATGTGTTTTAATAATAGTTTCTTTTTCCTTTCAAAATGTTTTAGATTTTTTACCTTAACATTTCTGGATGAACTTTAATATCATTTGTTGACTTCTCACCAAAATTCGTATAATATTAAATTTACGTTATACATTAAGTTTTGGGAAAATTGGCCTCTTTGCAGTATTGAGTGTCCCCAAGCCAAGAATAAGATGTATTTTCATTTATTCAAATTTTCTTTTCATTCCTTTTCTATTTACTTTTTCTAATTTGCCAGCTTTGGCAAAGAGAGCTTAAGATGGCCAATTGGATACATAAGCCATTAGGTTTCAAATGAAAAGATTTAAATAAGCTAATTTAATAACTAGCTCGTTACTGAATGTCATATACTTTACAAATGTTATAGTTTAAAAATGCCCTGAAGTTAATACATACATTTGTATAAATATGTTGCCCTGTATGTATTAAATGAAAATGCACTGTTTCTCTTATAATTAATTCTCTGGACCCACCAGAAGTCAACTTACATGTATAGGCATACGTATACCCATGTGCATATGATGTATGCTGGTGATCTTTATACAGGTGGAGAGAGGGATTCATGGTAAAAGTTATATATATTTATTCAGATATATCTGTGATTACATTTAAGATGCAATACCAACAGAACATAAAGAAAATTATGTACCTCAAGTAAATATTAAAAGTAATATTTTTTCTCTGTGGTACAAATTTGTAATAAATTAACTATAGAATTTAGGAGTATTTTTCCTCAGAGAAAATCTTATCATGATCAAGTTGTTATTTTTTATTGAAGTAATCCAATATCTGAAGGCCTCATATCCAACCAATATGGTAGCCTTCTTTTCCACAAGAAGGCATGGTCTGGTTGGATAGCAGTAGAGTTGGGTGAAGTTGTATGCAATCACATCAGTCTATCAAATAACTAGAAGGTATGTGCTGAATGCTTATCATGTGTTTACTTGAAATATAATAGCACATGAACTGCATATTAACCGACTATAAAGGGAGGTCAGAGCCATGAAAATTGCTGTGGGCTGGAAAGGAGGAAGATGATTTCATAAATTAAGTAGGATTTATAGAAAGTCTTTTAGATTTCTTAAGAAATGAATGCTACGTGGAAATGGGGAAAGTAGGACATCGCAAAGAAAGAACAAACTGAGCA
Organism: Mesoplodon mirus; assembly: GCF_964341445.2. Classification (NCBI taxonomy): domain Eukaryota; kingdom Metazoa; phylum Chordata; class Mammalia; order Artiodactyla; family Ziphiidae; genus Mesoplodon; species Mesoplodon mirus. The sequence continues at coordinate 81,615,235 of NC_138985.1, read as the reverse complement.
GATAAGAAGTAGTGATCAAAGTGTTTGAGAGATGGAACATGGAAGCTCTTGAAAACCCTCCCTCTTTTTATGTTTTATCTACAACTCTCCAATTTGACAACTTTTGACAATAAGAGGGTTAAATTTCGCAATGTTGTTCACCTTCTATTTGAGTTCAAAATATGCCTCCATAAAAGATCAGGCATTGTTGTGATGCTTACAAGCTCTAAGAGCATCGTTGCTGTGTCAGTTCTCCTTTTAGACTAATTCTATTCTCCTTTTACTCAGAAATCTAAGAGCTCACATTCCAGCTACCCAAGGGATTTTGTTTTTGTTTTTGTTTTTTAGTGAACTAGTACTAAAATCCTAGCCTTTTGCTTCACAATTGAAAGTAAATAATTTTATCTTACAGCATAAAACTATGATTTCTCCTATACTGTTCCTTCAGGTACATTTTAATCTAATAGAACCATTTTGTAAACATATGAAATGACAGTGCAGTCTTCTCCAAGTCAGACTTCGAACACAAATATATATATGTATATACACACATGCATAAATACACACACAAACGTATACACATGCACACTTCTTTATTACCTCAGAATGAAAATGCAAATGAATTTATTAGCCTAAGAGTGGCACCAAATGGAAATTTATGCACATACATTTAAAAAACAGAACCCTTGAAAATAAGGCAGTTGCAGCTATTAATTTTCCTTTTTGACAGTTTTTTAAATTCCTCTAAAAAAATGAAACAGCATGAATACTATCAATATATCACAACAGCCACATTAGATTTTGTGATATACATCATAATATAAAGAGCACTATTAGAGCACAACCTGGGAACCATTAAATCATTCTAAATCACTGTTACATTCCATTAGTGTCAATGGTGAAACCACATAATAGGCTTTATTACAAACTTCACCTTGGTAGGCCATTGTCTCTAATAACCACTTCTCTATGATGTGGTATCATACCCAGAAATCCAGGGAGATAATAAAGGCTCCCTTATTTCTTTTTTATTGGATGGGTAAAGTTAAATTTAGCTGTAAGTAAAAAAATCCTGAAGCTTTGTTCACTAACTGCGAGTTGCTGCTATTTGGACAAAAAAAAATTAGGCAGGCTTTGGAAGAACAGTTTGAAATATATTTAAAACCTGGCAATGCTGAGGCCAGGGTAGGCTGGGCAGTGCCAGCAATTACGATGTCATTTTTGAAATGCAGTTTAGCACATTTATGCGCCTCTTTACACTTTTGTTCAGGAGCAGAGTATTGATTATAGAAACACTGTAAGTTTCAAACCTGCCCTTTCCCTCATTCTCCCCTGGTTTGTGCTGTACCCTTTTAAAAAGTCATTTGGGCACTTTGTTGAGGTGAGGCTTGTAAGGACTTCAGCTCAAACTGAGATCAATTTTCAAATGTTTCAGGGAGAATTGTTGTACAGTGTTCTGTGCCCCTCTTCTTTACAAATAGAACCATTTATTCCCCTCCCCCTACTACGAATTTAGTCACAATCCCTTCACTCTATTTCTTAGATACACTTATAATCTCACCGCAAAGATTTCTACTACACGATAGACACCTTTGTTATTGGCTAAGGATGTTTTAGGATAGGATAAAATAAGTGAAAGTCAGATACAATTGCATAAATGAATAATAATATAATGAATGGTTGAAATAATTCATCATTTAATAGACTATCAGATCAAAGACAAAATTCTTTATGTTCTCTCTGTATTAGTTTTGATACAAAATTCTTTATATTCTCTCTGTATTAGTTTTGATAAATTGTAAAGTGTTTAAACAGTTATTGATTATAAATAAGTACATTTATTTTTGTAAAACAACAGTCGGTGCTCTGCAGGTGAGCTTTGAATAAGCCAGTTTAGGGCATTGAAATAGATTATTATTCTAATGGCTCCACTTTGCTTTTGGTCCATTCTTTAGGAACAGACTTAAAAAAACCCCAATAATACTACATGTATCCCTATGATAAGATGATGTTTAAAACTTAGGAAGAGAAAGCGATAAGGCAAAGAGGAACAAATAACAAATACATTAAGGGAAGTAGAAGTAAGTCACCAGGAGTTGAATACTTCAGAAGGGTAAACAAATAAAAATCATAGTGAGGAATCTGGTAGATGTACGTTTATAAGAGTTATCTAATAAAAGGGACAAAAATAAATAAAATTGGAAATCATAAAGTAGATAAAGTATAAGAAATATAGAAATCTGGTCTCATACCTGGTAGACTCATTTAAAGTATCCTCATGCCATGAAACACTTTTAGATTTCTCTGTTAATAGTGTTAGATTTCTTTGTTAATTTGCTTACCCAAATCAGATATACCAGATTGAATAAAACATGTCTCTCCATCCCTCCAATTTCTCTTCCCTTCCGTTTTCTTTGCTTCTTCCTCTCCGTTCGTATCTCTCTACCTGCCTCCCTCACTCTCCTTCCTTATCTTTTTCCCTCTGTCTCCCTCCCTTTCCCTCTTCTGTCCCGTCTCCCTCCTGTTAGCTCTCTTGCCCTCTCTTCTTCTTTCTTTCCTTCCTTTTAAAAAAAGTAAGTCTTTTTCAGTGCTGGTTTATGCATGATATGTTTGGAAATAACAATGCAGGAAGGTGTTAACATAGCACTTCATGGAAGGAAAAATAAAAAACCTGAAGTATTATGGCTTTTTTTATGAGGATTCGAACAGAAAAAAGAATAAGCTTGATTTGCTGTCTCTGTTGCCTAAAGAAAGTCTTTTAGCTAAAGCCTCACCTCTGACCTTGTTTTCCACTTTCAGGGTATATTGTATTTCTCTTTTTTGTTACATGTCTGGTTTGCAATGTCATTGATGTTCATAGGAAAGAGAGAGAATTGCTGTTTGAAAAGTCCATGCTTTGCTTTATGAAGGCTAGCTTTATTTTCTATTTTTGTGATATTTTCTTTTTTTGCTTTTGAAAAAAAAATCATGATAAAGGTCAACTCTTAAATACATTGGAAAACTTAGCTGAGTCAAAATTACAACATTTAAAAAATAATAGATGTTATCTTCTGATGTCAAATTGGCATATCAGACTTTATCACTTCAGAATGGAATCTCAAAGTGTCATGAATAAACTGGTATCGAATTAAAAGGAAAACATTGTTGATGTTTGTTCTAAAGCGCTGGTTTTAGGCTTCAAATGGAGAACACACTAGGTTTGATTTGTATCACACAGTTATCCAACAGAGTAGTTGTGTCTTCCAGATCAAAGAAAAAAAAAAAACCCAAGTCAAGCCATATATTATTGCTTCTTAATTTCATTTACCTTCTGATTCCAGGGAAGATTTTGCTGAAGGCTTAGGAAGAGTAAGAATCTACAGGGAGTGCTTCACTTGTGGCTTTGCCTAATTCTACATTCCTTCTAAATGGAAATGGTGACGGTTGGAAAGGTGGGGGGAAAACTTTGCGGTAGGATCATACTATGGCTAATCTGCCAGGATCAAATAACCTACTTATTACTGAATAAGCTAATCTGTTTTCCATATTCTGTACATCCATTCCAATTTTAAGAAACAGTGCTTAAGGAATCTGGATTAATATGTGATTGTAAAGCCTTCATGGAAAACCAAGAAAAGCAATGCCATTAAATACTCTTTCATAGACCTGGTGTGTATTTTGTGCAATATTTTTGTTAAATGCATATACGTTAAGATTTATAGCACTGCAAATCCTGAAACATCTTGCAAATTGTATACAGATTTAGAAAAGTAGACTTCCAGATCAGGCATTGGTTAATCAAATATATTATAACTTTTTTTTTTATAACTTTTTATAGTGACTGATTTTGAGAGTATAGTTTTGATATTATCCTCTTTCTATAGATGCTATACATTTCACTTAATGAAAATAGTTCACTTATCTTCTTCACTTACCCAAATAAAATGTAGGGTCATTTTCTTTAAACTATCACATAAATATACATGGATTTTCTTCTTGGGAATGATTACTTCACATGGTTTCCCATATAACCTTTACACATTAATGTATAGGATATTTAGAAGTCTGTAACTTTTTGGAAATTATAACTACAAGATGAAGGATTATTTTTCCTTAGAAGAAGACAGCCAATAGTATTTCATTCAGTTCATTTATGGCAGTATGTTAGAAAGCTGCCTGCTAAACCACAAATCTCATCCCGTTAACTCACAGAGTCCTATAACCTTGAGCTATTCAGATTTCAAATGGCCAAGTGAAATGTCCCTACCTTGCATTTTTTAGTAAATACTAAGGCATTTTAAGAAAACAGAATTGTTTGAGTGCCACAATTATTGTGAACATGTGGACAAATGAGACTTATTTGATGTAAAATGTATGAGGAGAAAAAAGTCACAAACATGTCATAGTCTAGGCATAGTTTAGACTAAATACTAAATATATTTTTCTCAGGTTCTCTGTTGTCTTCTTAAAGATCATCCCATGAGAGGTTCCATTCTTCTTTAATAAGTTAATTGAAAGTGTAGTTTTAAATAGGGGAGTTGAGTTAGAAACGGAGAAGGAAACAATGTGAAGCAAACATACATTGAAGGTTTGCTAGGCAGTAGGCACTTAATTGTCTATAAGTATCTTATTTAACCACTTAACAACTTTATGAGGGATGTGATGGAAATGGTGTTTCCCATTTTTTTTAAAGTGATTAAACTGAGAACCAGAGTTTCTTTCTCAAGGTAATATAACTAGGTCTTGAGTTTAGATGTTATAATTCTACTGAATTAAATGTAACACAATGGCTCCTGCCTCAGGGAATGGTTCATTCATTCATTCAACCAATTTTATTAAGGGTCTAGGATGCCAAATACTCTGTCAGTCTCAGAATACAAGCCTGTGAATACAACTCAGTGCCAGTCCTCAAAATTAGCATATTCTATGTGGGAGAGAGGCACCCAAATAGAAAAGTTCAATTTAGTATAACAAATGTTATGATAGAGGAACACATTCCGCACTGTGCTACCAATGTATTGGGGGCGGGGGAAGTTATGGTCTTTGTTGGAGAAGCAAGTAAAATCTTTCTCAGAAGAAGGTGTACTGGCATTGAGCCCTATGAGAAGTTAGTTTAGTGGAGCTGTGGGTCAGACAGAAAAGCAGCCACGTAATAATAAGGAGTCAAAAAGAGCAGGGACAATTAAGAATTTTAGTGAGATTTGATCTTTCTGTTGTGGGCATCAAATCAGTCGAGACCTTTGGCTGTATTTCTTTTTTTAATTAATTTATTTTTGCTGTGTTGGGTCTTCGTTTCTGTGCGAGGGCTTTCTCTAGTTGTGGCAAGCGGGGGCCCCTCTTCATCGCGGTGCACAGGCCTCTAACTATCGCGGCCTCTCTTGTTGCGGAGCACAGGCTCCAGACGCGCAGGCTCAGTAGTTGTGGCTCATGGGCCTAGTTGCTCCGCGGCATGTGGGATCCTCCCAGACCAGGGCTCAAACCCATGTCCCCTGCATTAGCAGGCAGATTCTCAACCACTGCACCACCAGGGAAGCCCCTTTTGGCTGTATTGTAACACAAGTGTAATCAGTGGAACGGAAATGATCATGGTTGATTTTTATTTTCAAAAGATTCCTCCCGCTGCATGTAGAGCAGAAGAGGCGATAGTGAATGCAGGGAGACCCGAGAGCTACTACAGTTATTTAAGTGACAGAAGAAGAAAGACTCCAGGATAGATTTTGGAAGTAGCATAGAAGGAGTTGCTGATAAATTACATGTGGACAATAAGGGAAAGGGAAAAAGAAAATCAAAGATGAGTGTATCAATTAATGTTTGGAGGCTTAAACACTAAAATGACTCTTTAAGTTGCAGTAGTCTTTTGAAAATAGAGTTTTCAGGAGCATCCTAACTTTTACTTCCTGAAAGAGTAAGAGAATGTAGAAACTTTTGTGGTAACAATTTGTGGAGCTGAATTATACTAAGACTCATTTCTAAGGCCGTCATGTCGATTTGTTTTCTGTGGATTTTGAGATTTGATTCAAAAGGCCCGTATTAATTACATGACAACACACGAGGAACGGACGGTCTCTTCAACAAACGGTGCTGGGAAAAGTGGATATCTGCTTGTAAAAGAATGAAATTGGATCCTTATCTTACCCCATATGTAAAAATCAACTCAAAATTAATTAAAGATTTAAATGTAAGATCTGAAACTGTAAAACTTTTGGAGGAAAACACAGGGGAAGAAACAGCTTCTTGACATTGGTCTTGGAAATGATTTCTTGGATATGACACCAAAAGCACAGGCAATAAAAGTAAAAATAAGACAAGTGCAACTACATCAGGCAAGTTATCAATCAGTCATTCAGTTGATCAGTTTATAGTTTGTTTTTGTCTCTTCTGATTAACAAAACAAGGTTCCAAATCAGTTCACAGGTAATGGAACTCCATGTACACTTAGGTGAAGTCATAGGACCATCACTGTCCTTTTCTCATAGCAGCCTTGGACCTGGTTAGGGACAGAAGGAAACACATGCAAAAATGAAATAGTCAAGCAATATACAATAATAGCTTCTATTGACTGAACATCTATTATGTGGGACTACATCAAACTTAAAGGCTTCTGTACAGCAAAAGAAACAAAATAAAAAAGCAACCTACAGAATGGGAGAAAATATTTCCAAGTCTTATATCTGATAAGGGTTTAGTAATATAAAGTACTCATACAACTCAGTAGCACAAAAGAAAAACTGATTAAAAATGGACAAAGGAGATCATATATGTTTCTTCAAAGAAGATATACAAATGACCAACAGTTAGAAAAGATGCTCAACATCACTAATCATCAGAGAAAGACAAATGAGACTTCAATGAGATACCATCTTACACCTGTTAGAATGGCTATTATATATAAAAAAAAACCTACAAAAGACGAGTGTTTGCAAGGACGTGGAAAAATTGGAACCTTGTACAGTATTGGTAGGGTTTCAAAATGGTTCAACACTATGGAAAACAGTACAGAGATATCTCAAAAAAAAAAAAAAAACAGAGCTACCATATGATCCTGCAATCCCACTTTTGGGTATTTATACAAAAGAATGGAAATCCTGATCTCAGAGTGATAGTAGCACTCCCATGTTTGTTGCAGCACTATTCACAATAACCAAGATATGGAATCAACCTAAATGCCCATCCATGGTTGAATGGATAAAAAAAATGTGGTATATACATGCAATTGAATATTATTCATCATTTAAAAAGAAAGAAATCCTGCAATATGCCACCTCAAGGGTGAACCTGAAGGACATTATGCTAAGTGAAACAAGCCAGTCACAGAAGGACAGATATTACATGATTCCACTTATATGAGGTATTTAAAATAGTCAAATTCAAAGAAGCAAAAAAAAAAAAATTTGGTGTTTACCAGTGTTCTAGAGCTCTGCTGTACAATATTGTGCTATAGATGATAATGCTATATTGTACACTTAAAAAATCTGTTAAGAGAGAGTAGTTCCTATGTTAAGTATTCTTGCCACAATAAAATAAAATTAACAACAAACAAACTTCTGAAGAGGTCATGATTATTTAATGTTCAGTTACAGGGCATGATGGGAGTTGTAGTTTTCAGTTATTCATATGTGGTTTGTGGAGCATTATCTAGCCTTGCAAAATTCCACTCACCTGTCAAAAATATCACTTGCCCCAGGCAAATGGTTGAATGCAATTCTGCAAGACTGATTTATATAGAGCAGTGGGTGACAACCAGTTGCAATTTATAATTTCTTGGAAATAGCGCTACAACTACAGGTCTCCTTCCTTCTTCCTACAGAAAACATCCAGGCATACCCATAAGGTTTTTGGTAATATAGTGAAGCTACCAGCAGGTAAATAATCACCACACACTGAGCATCATTGTAGGTATTAATAGTGGTTGTCAGGGCACTTAAAGTGTGCACAAAACAGACACAAAGAAATTATATACACAGGCTATACTCTGAATCAGACTCAAAAGTAGATAGTTCTGGTTATAAGGATATTTAGGGAGATTTTTAAAAAATACTTAGGATGACAGAATTTCATTACTGGATTGGGGATTACCCTTTTATTCCTTCTGAGAATAAGCAATGATAAATGGAAAAATGCCAGACCAAAGCAAACTCATCTTTAAATGATGAAGTGAAAAGAACAATGATGATCAAAAGCCTTGGTGACTACTAAACAAGTTACAGTTTGTCCCCTGGAGAGCTATAATGGGCTTTACTTGTCATTAGGAGGAAGATTAAGTGCCGATGGTTTGGACTTGGTTAATTATACACTCAAATCCTTTCAGTATATCACAGAAGCCAGGCTTTTTGCCTTTGCATATCTGTATCGTGGTTCTTTGGATTGCTTATTGGTTATTTCTCTTGACAACTTGAACCTGAACATTAAATCCCATTGGCAACAACTATCTGTCAAGAGCAAAAAAAGAAAAAAATTAAAAAAAATAAGATTTGTATATTTAGTTTTCATTATAGAAGTATTTGTAGTTGAAAAAATATGTACCTGTTAAGTTTTCAACATCTTGCTGGGGATGCAATGCTGTTGTGATTTCAGAACCTGGCTGACAAATTCACGTTTCAGTATAAAGACAAATCAAGGGTTTTTCTTCCACCCCTCCCAACTCCTTTTTTAATTCTTTTTTTCTTACTGCTTTGACAGTCATACATAACAATTTGAGACCTAAGTGCCACTTTGATGCACTATATTCTATTATTAAGTGGCACAGTCACTATAGACTAGATGATGGGCCTCTACTAAAGGCATTGTGAATTAAACAGCTTTCTATGATGGGAAACTGAGTGGTCCAAAGAATTCTGAAATATTTAAAAAAATAATTAAAAAGTCTTTCAGAAACATCAAAGTATATAATTTAAAATAATCTCAGGTAGTAAATGGTAAACTGTGGAAAACAAAATATTTTTTAGCAGAATAGTTAAAGTTTAGAGGAAACATTAAATATATTAGCAAACATCCTAAAACCTACAATTACTCATTTCAAATATGAGTGCATGATGGGTCTTGAGGAAAACTAAAGAGCAGCGTGAACCTATGCAGACTTTAAGAGGGGAAGAAATGAATGTTTATTATGTGACAGTAATTTTACACCATATTAATAGAAGAATATTCTAAGAGTATTTCTTTATACCTAAAAGGTAAAATGTCCACTCAAGTAATATTGACTTAAAGTACTTAAATTAATTCTTTTGTCGATATCTCTACAGTAAATCAATACACCTAGAATTAAACAGCAGTTTTTGCCAGAAGGCAGGCTAATCTTGGTAATTTTTAGTTACAATTCATTAATCAATTAGTCTCCAGGAAAAAAATAAAAACAAAGCAGCAAGAATTTGATAAAGATGCCAAATAATAGAAGTTTAATATTTCTTCACAGGTTCTTCTTTTAATTCAGGGATTCAGGGAATAAAATAAATCAAAAGCTACACTGTTACAAATCCCTATTATATTTTAGCTAACAAAATTAAGTAATTACTTTTTCTAGAAATATATTAAAAATAAAATTTTGGGGCTTATTGCACTCTAGGATATAATGGGCCCCCAAATATTTTTTTCATAAGGTTATTAAAGACAAAGGAATTATTTTACAGACATTGATCCTGTGATATGTCCTAGGGCAAGGTGGGGGGGAAGACAAGAAGAATTGAAACTTCTGTTAATCCATATAGTTGTTCTGAAATATTTGCCGTAACAGTTATCTCTTTATGGTTTTGACAACTCAGTCAAACTGATGAGAATCCGAGGATGTGAGTTACAATTTCAGTGCTCAGTACTCCAAATCTGTTTTTTTTCTTTCTTATTTTTCTCCACTAGAGAGACAAAATTGAATTATTCCTTTATCCTCTTTAACTGGTAATCCCACAAAGCAAGAAAAAATACATCAAGGATAAAGGGGGTATTTTATACCTTTTATAGGGTGATGGTAGAGAGCTATGGCTCTGTGAAACAGCAGTCAAAAGTAAATACATTGTTTCTGATGTACTTGAGGCTGAGTCATTTAAGAAAGATAGAAAAAATGAATTTCATCAGTTTCCCACTTTACACTTCTGAAGTGCTAAAGGAGTTAAAAAGAGAGAGAGAGAAAAAAGTAATTATGGGAAATAAAATAAGAATTTTCTTAGTTACAATTCCTGGCCCTTTGCTGATTGCAGTAAATTATAAATTATGCAGTCAATGTAGGCCAACAAAAGAAGACATCTTCAAATCTCAGTCAAAGATAATTACTTAAGTCGGCTGAATGTTCCCTTTTCATAGAGTGTGATCTCTCTCTGACAGCTCACACTGACAGATGACCTTCTCGGCAACGTTCTTATCCTTCGGATCATGAGCAGTGTGCCTCTCTCCCTGAATATCTCTATATATTTGTGACACTAAGCTTTCAAATACAGCTATTGACAAATCAGAACATCAGTCTAAGTGCTGGTCTTCCTATCACTCACAATAAAGTAGCTATCACTTGTGGTGGTGTAGAGCAAGCACATCTCTGAAAAATGAGTTCTCACCAAGTGCTAATTTGACACAGCTCGCTTGCCTTCCCATAATTGCTCTGTCATTGTCAGTTGGCAGTTCGGGCTCATTCCTGGAAGCTGTGCCGTACAATTGGATACAATTACTCCCATTTACCACCACTATTATGCCACTGATGTTGCCCAGTCCGCATATTGACATGCCTCATTAAACCTGGATGCGGGCCATTAATGAACATTGTTAGCATTTCTCTTAAACTTTTTTGCCTCTAATAAACAGTCAGTGTTCCATGAAGGAGCACTGCCATCCTTGTGATATGATATTTATTATCTTATGGGGGAAGGGGACTCTGCAAATGGAAACTATCTAGTTGCGGAGGGAGAGATATACAGTTAGATCAGTGGATAATATCGCTGATCAGCGGGAACCTTTCTCTGTCAGGAGCATCCTAACCATTAACCGAGTGACCTCTTCTGTCCAAAAGAAGACAAGCAGGATAAACATGAACACCCCAGAAGTACCCACACCACAGCAGGCTTCTCAAGGTTGCATCATTGCCAACACTTCTCTCTAGCCCTCTCCTACCCCCAGGTGGTGCTATGTGCCATGACAAAGATAATTTTGCCCTGGGTCTTCAATCCATTATGTCCAGCTAACTTCAACGTGCATTTTTATTCAGAGATAATTATGTGTTGATCAGAGAAGTCAGCAGCTGTCACCCATATAGCAGGCACACCTGCAGTGTGACATAGGTGGTAACGATGGCATGCTCTTGAGCTGTCATGACACGGACAGGGACTTTATTATGTATATGTCATCATTTCTCTTAAGAAAATTATACTTTCCCACACAATGATAATAATGAACCTTTAGAACACTCCCATAAACCTCATTTGCAGTTTTATTCTTGACCTTCGTTAAATACATTCTAAATATGTAGAAACACCTATAAATATAGTGTGCTTTGAGTCTCTATAAATAAGTTTGTATCTGTAACCAAGTATGAGATATCAAATTGGAAATATAGAGCTTTGAACTAAAAACTAAAAATGTCTTAAATGCGCTTTGAATTAAAAACTAAAAATGTCTTAAATGAAAATAATTTAGCCACTTTGGCATTTTTAACTTTTCCACAATTATAAGAACATAAATATTTATACATTTGGAGGTATTTGTTGAACTGATATATGAGTGCCACCAAAATGGACTTTACTGGATTAACTAGTGTCAAGTTATCATGTATATTCTATAATTAAATTTACGTGATAAAACTAAAGAGAAAATCTTCATGTAGACAATGTTGACTTCTAAACCTTTATGCATATAAGATTTAAATAAAAATTTCCTATTAAGTCAATGTAATAACTGAGTTGACATCTATATGACGCTGAGGCATATAGAAAACAGAGGCAATTTAAAAATTTTAGTTGCAAACCTTGTTCATAACTATAGAATTAAAGTATATGTTTTAGAAAGATGATATGAAATTGACCTGAGCTAAATTTTGGATAAGGTGATTCGTTACATTAAAAACCTATAAAGGAATGGTTAAGGGATAATTTTTAAAATGCTGTTCTTTCAACTCCATAATCCATTACCCTTACAGACCTGTAGAGTTTGGAGGAGTAAGTGGCATAGAGCATCCACGATCCTGGGCAATTTAGGGTCATTAATATTTAATAGTTGGCCTAAGATCACCTCTGTATTTATTTCTTGTGGGTCCTTTTAATAGAAACAAGGGTCTCCCTCCTCTCCTTTTAGTTAGGAAATGTAATCTGTAGCAACTTCCAGGATTCACTGAGCCCTGTCCCTTTCTCCCCTAGTCTGACTAAATCAGAAATTTATTTATTGAACAGTTATTATTTCCTAGATACCATAACAAACCTTCTTTGCATTATTTCACTTAATCTTCATCAAATCTATGAATTAGGTACTATTGTTATCCTCACTTGAGAGAGTATACTGAGGAACAGAGCAGTTAAGTAACTCTCCCAGGGTCAACAGAGCTCTCAGCAGAGGCAGGATTTATACCCAGGGAAGGTGTCTCCAATGACCATATTCTTAACCAATATTTGACACTGCCTCTCAAATGACTGACATTTCTGTCTTTAAAATGGCAAGCCAGTTTGATTCATTTATTTCCACAGGATTAATTTTTTTTATTGGAGTATAGTTGCTTTACAACGTTGTGTTTCTGCTGTACAACGAAGTGAATCAGCTCTGTGTATACATATGAAATTCACTGTTTTGCATAAGGCTCGCAAATAAAGAAAAACTGTTCTGACATAGTGAAAGAATTATGGAAAGTGTAGACTTAATTAGATTATGTTCTGTAACTTTCAATATTGGGGGTTATTCTGTATTTTGGTACATAAAAATGCAAGGTAAAAAGATTGAATTTATTTTTTATTTGAATGTATTCTGTTTTAGAAATAGAAATATATGTCCTTTGTCTCTCTTTTTAAAATATAGGTCTGATTTCTTTGATCTAGTCATTTTTGATCCGTCATTTACAAAAAGAAGGTGATATATTTTCATACGATATGGTTTACTTTTTTTTAGTCTGATGTCTAATTTAACCTCAAAGCCATTCTGCCTTTTGGTTTCTGCTGAGTTTTTCCAAAGGTTTCAAGAGCAGTGACTTTATCTTTGATGTGGACATCTATCTGTTATATGGAACAGGGCTAAGATCTCCAACTCATGTAACTTGCTAGTTTGATAGTTGGAATAGTTGCTTGTGAAACTAGTAAACTCTGTCTTTTCCACATTTGATCATATTCTTTGTGGGTCAACTAAAGCCAATAAATAATTTTATAGTTGAATGAAAAAAGAAATGTTTAAGAATTTCTTTGGCTAGATTTTGTTTTTTGGCAAGGGAAGGCTACGCCACTTTAATTGCCCTCAGTAAGGATCTGTCAGCATAAACCTTGAAGTATTATTTTGGAAATTCCTGGGCTTGTTAATCATTTTAATTACAATTAAGCTTAAAATTGTCTGCTTCTTCTCTGCCCCCCAGTGTTCCAGCAGTGTGGGAATAGAAAGAGAGGTGTGAGATGTGGCTAGCCAGGTAAACACAGGCTAGTGTTAAATTTTATGAAGGGGAAAGATTATATTCCCTGCTGGTGTTCTTTTCCCTTGTCTGTATGTTACGAAAGTGAGAGATAAACTCTGGTTGGCAACCAGAGTAGTCTTTGATGTGAGGATAGATGGAACTGTAGCAGAAGCGATGATCAGGTCTGCAAATAGAGAAAAACATAACTGGCTGAGTTAATGATATACTCACCAATGGCCTAGGAGTTTTATGGTGTCATGTCTTACAATTAGGTCTTTAAACTATTTTGAGTTTATTTTTGTATATGGTGTGAGGGAATGTTCTAATTTCATTGTTTTACATGTAGCTGTCCAGATTTCTCAGCACCACTTGTTGAAGAGACTGTCTTTTCTCCATAGTATATTTTTGTCATATACTATGTCTCCTTTGTCATAGATTAATTGACCATAGGTGAATGGGTTTATTCCCAGGCTCTCCTGTTCCATTGAGCAATGTGTCTGTTTTTTGGACCAATACCATGCTGTTTTGATTACTGTAGTGAAGTCTGGGTGGGTTATACCTCCAGCTTTGTTCTTTTTTTTCAGGATTGCCTTGGCAATTTGGAGTCTTTTGTAGTTCCATATAACCATAAATCTCCTAGAAGAGAACATAGGTGAAACACTCTTTGACGTAAATCATAGCAATATTTTCTTAGATCGGTCTCCCAAGGAAAAATTAATACAAGCAAAAATAAACAAATGGGACCTATTTAAATTTTAAAGCTTTTGCACAGCAAATGAAAACCATCAGCAAAATGAAAAGACAACCTATAGAATGGAAGAATTTTTTGCAAATGATGCAACTGATGAGGGGTTAATATCGAGACTATAGAAAAAGCTCATATAGCTCAATATCAAAAAAACAAGTAATCCAATCAAAAAATGGGCAGAAGACTTGAATAGACATTTTTCTAAAGGAGACACACAGATGGCTAACAGGCACATGAAAAGATGCTCAACATGAACTGATTATTAGAGAAATGAAAATAAGATCCACAATGAGATATCACCTCTCACTGGTCAGAATGGCTATTATCAAAATGTCTACAAATAATAAATGCTAGAGGCGGTGTGGAGAAAAGGGAACCCTCCTACACTGTTGGTGGGAGTGTAAAATTGGTGCAGCCACTATGAAAAACAGTTTGGAGGTTCCTTAAAAAACTGAAAATAGAACTACCAAATGATACTGCAGTTCTACTCCTGGGTATATATCTGGAAAAAACGAAGACACTAACTCAAAAATATACATGCACCCTAGTGTTCATAGCAGCACTGTTTACAATAGTCGAGACATGGGGGCAACCTAAGTGCCCATCAACAGACGATTTTATGACTGGAATATTACTCAGCCACAAAAAGAATGAAATATTGCCATTTGCATCAACGTGGCTGAATCTAGAGAATATTATGCTTAATGAGATAAGTCAGGCAGAAAAAGACAAATACTATATGATATCACTTATATGTGGACTCTGAAAAATAATACAAATGAATCTATATACAAAACAGAAACAGACTCAGACATAGAAAACAAACTAATGGTTACCAAAGGGGAGAGAGAGAAGAGAGAGAAAAATTAGGGGTATGGAATTAACAGATACAGATGACTGTACATAAAATAGATAAGCAACAAGGATTTACTATATAGCACAGGGAATTATACCCAATAATTTATAATAACTTATAATGGAATACAGTCTGCAAAAACCTGAATCACTGTTCTGTATACCTAAAACTAATGCAATATTGTAAATCAATTATACTTAAAGTTTTAAAAAGTATACAGAGAAATAAAAAGAAATGACCTAGGAGTTTGGCTTAGCTTGCTGCAAGCTGCAGTACTCAGACCAAAATAGTTAGAAAGAGGTACATTTTACATTCATGCTTATTCTTTTGGGAGAAAGTATTTCTCCTCTCTCCTTCAGTGAGATATTTTAATGATTCACATTCATTCATTCAAAAATGTTTTACTGAATGCCTGTAAGTATGAGGCAGTGTTCTAGGACGGGGGGATACATCAATAAAAGAGATAAAAAAAAAAAAAAAAAAAAAAAAAAAAACTCCTGTCTGCAACGTTGACCAAAAAATAATTCAGAAGTCTTCAAGTAAGAAAATTGTTTATTTGGAGTCTTAAGAATTAGAATTTGGAAGACAGGTTTGTTCTTCCCCAGAAAGAGTGTTCTGGGGAGAAGGAGTCAGGGGCTTAAAAAGGCAAAAGCCATGAGGTTGTGCTCTGACACACGAAAAGAAATATTTGTCTTAAGGGATGGTTATCGTGAGTTATTTTAGATTAAGTGTTCCATAAGTATCTTGAGTTTCTGGCAGATGTTCTGGATACTCTCTTTAAGTACAATAAGTAGTGAAAAGGTCAAATCCCATCCAGGCTGAGACATGCATAAGTTACACTTCATCATTGGCCTCCCAGCTCCATTTTAGAGAGCTCTCTTAGCAATACTGACTCCTTTTGATTTTCCTTTCACATGAGAAAATATAACAACTTGTAGCAACATGCTGTTCTTAAAATTGAGTCGTTGGTTTTCCATCTCCCTTTTAGAAGTGCTAATGCCATGCCCCTCTTATCTCAAACAGAACTGGAGATCATCATGCCTGAAACAGGCAGCACAGATTCTTATCTGGGTTCTAAAAGCTGTAATGTCAATACTAGGTAACGAATCCAGCAAGTTTTTTCTTTCTGCGAGTATTGGGTTGGCCAAAAAGTTTGTTCAGGTTTTCCGTAAAACCCGAACGAACTTTTTGGCCATCCCAATACTATGTTGGAGAAGGACTGCATTGTCAATCTGTTCAGTGTGGTACTGAGTTGCACAAGTCCCTAAACAACATTCACAGATTGGCAATGGTTTATGAATTTATATTTTCCTTCAGAGGTTAATTTAGCTGCCAGAGTTAAAGACATTTGAGACTAATTTTGCATAATTTTTGTTTTCTTATAGCATATTGAGCAGAAAGTTTCAGTGAAGCAGAGTAAAAATGTTAACAAACATATTATGTCCATTGGTTTCCCGTTATTCATTTATATTACATATACATGAAAGAAGCACATTCGGCCCTACTGTACTAGCTGGCTTAGAATTTAGTTACTTATTTACTGCTTTTTCTCACTTTATATGATTAATAATTTTTATAAACTAGCTGTTCTAGGACATCTTAATTATTATTAATATAATAACACATTTTATTTAACACGTGTATTTTTGAAACACACTCTGTCCCATTATTTATATAAGCCCTTGTTGCGTTATTATTTCATCTATGGTTTCTCATAGTTTCCACACATGGTGCTGCCAATTTTACACTTCTTATAATGTTTAAACTTTTGATTCAATAAATAAGAATTCAAAAACATTAAAAGTAACTGGTTAAGCATATAAAAAATTCTTTCAAACATACGTATATACTGTATTATGGTCCAAATAGATGACTCATATGGTTCAATGCAGAGAAGTTAAATGTTTTATGATGTCACTACATGCCAGTCATTTTTTGTATAAAATTTATAAATTAATTGGATTTTCTTGACATAACAATTGGGTGTTTGCTTATTTATTAACTGGAGCAATTACATAACAATAAAAATTGAACTCTAAATATATGTATAAATTGGTAGTAATGATAGGTAAAAATAATACAAAAACAATAGATCCTTATATATGTAGAATGCTTTATAATCCATACAGTTTTTTCTATCGTGTTCTTATAGAAATGCTTTCTGATTGTTAAGATTGGAGTCTTTAATCACAAACTTGTCTCTGTGGAGAGTGGAACATTTTGAAACCTAGCTCTCCCCAGGAATGAAGACAATATGAAGCCGTTTATAAAAACTTAGCACATTTTGGCATCCATTTGACCATCTCTCTTTGTAAACAAAAAGCTAGAAGAGGGAATTTCCATCATTCCGTATAATTTACTTCTACACAGTTATAGTAAACTACCTATAATTCACTTTATGGTATGGGTTGAATTCTTTTATTTTTTCTCTACCAAGAATTTCAGACATTATTAAAGAGAAGTATCTGAATCAAATGGATCAAAATAACATTACCATGAAAACTATAATGCCAAGAAAAAAATAGTGAACAGCCCCCCTCACAAAATGGCACTTTCTTAATATGACATATTTTTCATAAGCAGATGGAAAGAACAGCCAAGATCCATGCTTGCAAGATGGATTTGAATATGAAGTTTTGAATCAACATTTGAAAATGATAGATGAAATAGAAGTCAGCATTTCTGAACTGAAAAGCTTTCTTTTTTTGAACCATTATTCTTATCATATTAAAGTTTGGAAAATTGAGAACCAGAAAATTAGAATATAATAGTGAAGAAGTTGCACGCATAACTAACATATAAAGGCAGGAAAAAAATCTGAAAAGAAGAATGAGGGAAAGTGTTAGAATAGTGAAGATAAATGCACGACAGCAAGTAAGAAGTTGTGAAAACATGATTGCACCCTCTCTTCCAACTCCTCATAGTCCCTGTGTAAAATATCCTTTCAAAATTTTATTTTCAGATCTTTTCCATCTCTTTCCTTCTTATTTAACATCTGATTAACAACATGTGGGAACATAAATGCTTCTACATGTATCCTTTAGCAGGAGGTTGAAAAATTATGGATGTAGAATATAGAATACAGATGGTCCCCGAGTTAACCATGGTTCGACTTACGATTTTTTGACTTGACAATGGTGTGAAACCAATACAAAATCAGTAGAAACAGTTCTTCAGATTTTGAATTTGGATCTTTTCTCGTGCTAGTGGAATGTGGTATGATACAAGATATTCAAACTTTATTATAAAATAGGCATTGTTAGGTGATTTTGCCCAACTGTAGGCTAACTTACTTGTTCTGAGCATGTTTAAGGTAGGCTAAGCTAAGCTATGATGTTTGGTAGGTTAGGTGTATTAAATGCATTTGGGACTTAACAGTATTTTCGAATTAGGATGGGTTTATTGGTATGTAACTTCATTGTAAGTCAAGGAAGATCTGTATACTTTTAAAGAAGGATTCAGGAATTCAATTGTTTGTAGTTAGTTCATATCACATTTGTACCATTGAATCTCATATGATTTTGCAAAACTAATAGCTGCTTACATAGACTGGACACATAGTCAAGGAGTAAAAATATCTAAAGTGAATGTATTGAATCAATGTAAATATCCCAAGTTACACTGATTCACTTCTTTCCCTATTTTAAGTAACAGTATTTGTTACAATGCCTTAATATTTATGTCAAGATGCAAGACACATGATTGAGGTGTATACATAATATTCATTGCACATTATTTCTTATACTATGAGAAGCCTGCTGCAAAATTGAAATTCAAGTATTTCCATATATATATCCATTCATAAAAATTAAGATAGTCTCAGTATAAGCCACATTATATTCCCAGTGAAAGTTTATAAAACATACTACTTACAATAAAATTTGACAAAAAGATTTAAGTCTACCAAAAACATGAATGCTGTTGTTTTCAGGAAGGTGTAAGTGGCTGGGAGCCAGCTGTAGCAGTTCATGCCAGAAAATCTGTACGCCAGAGCCTTATAGAGAATGATTAGTTAACATCATTTTAATGATGAATTAATGAGCAGTAAAAGCATTCTAATTCCAATATGTACAAAACCTTCTACTTGAAGACACAGGACCAGGGAGAACAGATCCATGACCTTTGTGATACTGGCAAAGGTTGGGTTCACTACAGTTAACGTCCAATCTGTCTTTCAAGGTTAACTACACATGCCATGCTGGGAAATGAAACAATTACTAACGAATTTTATAGGTATATTCTGTCAAATTTAAAAGGCAATCAGAAGTCTAAATGAAAATTATGCCTGAGGAAAGCATATAAAAGGAGAGAAACTAGGAAGGTGTGTGTAGGTACCTCTATGTATGTGTGTATTTCCTGAAAAAGACACCTTCAGAAAATGGCAGCATAAACTTTTAAAGGACACAAATGAAAACCCTTACATGGAATGAAGGGAATACCCAGCTTGTGGGAATGGGAGTGTATTCAGGAAAGACAGCATCTAATCATCTGGGCAACACTAGCACAGCAAGGGTAGACGATTCATTATTCTGTAATTAACTTTTAATTAACTTTACTCTGCTTTACTTATTTTAGAAAATTAAATAAACTTCATTTTATTGCTCATGCTAAACCAATGAGCAGAAGCTAGAGTTCTGTTCTAATTAAAATAAGCAGTTGAGCAAAATTGTGTGTAAAGCATAATGAAGAACTGTTTCTGTCCAGTTGATATATTTCATATGTTCTGAAACACTTTGATAGGTTTTTCAAGAATTCTATTAGTTAGGCACTGAAGTCTTATAAAAATATGTGATTTAAGATATAATATTATAGGCCAGTCTTCAGTATGGGACACATAATTAATTTAAACTTGTTAAGTAACATTTCGAATTTGATGATAGAGAGAGAGGAGAGAAGAAGGAAGAAGGGAGGGAGAGGGAAATAATTTGAAATTATGCTATTTCATCAGTCATCAAAGCTGTATATATGTATATGTGTAGTATTCGTATATTAGTAGGAACCTAGGAGCCAAAAGGAGAAGTTATAGAGTTAATATAGTAATATTACATATTTTGCATCTGTTTTTTAGAGTCTAGTTGTTTTACTCATTTTTAAACATTTGGTACATGTTTTGATGTTAAGCCTAAGACAGTGAAATTCAATAATCAAGTGATATTCTAATAGTTCTAATCATGTGCTACAAAAGAATATTTGATAGAAGAATAAATTACATTTAATTTGGCAAACTTGACCTTTAATGTTCTTAACATAAAAGTCAAATGAGTTTACTTGAACACCTAAATTATGAAGATATTTTCTGTTTTGTTTATAACTCCTAACGTACATAAAAACATGTACATAACTCTAATGTATCATTTACTGAAATCCTTTATTTCACCAATTAAGAACTTCTGGGTTCCTTGCTGACAGTCACCTGCATCTCCATTCCATAATAGTAACCCAATGACCATTCAATTCTGATTTCAGATTCTAAATTCTATAATTTGGAATTTCTGAAATCTTTCTGACTATCAGCTCTGATTTCCGCCTTCTCTAATTTTTAATTTCTTCTGAATCTACTTTTTCCTTATCATGTGCTCTTATTAAATATTGTGTTCTCTAAGGACATCATCTCTTTCTGGTTGCATTACTTTTCTACCCAGCCTTTAAACGTAGTCAACCTTATCAACAGTATAAACACTAGCATCCTAGAGATTCCTTGCCCTATCAAAAACTCCTAGATAACCAGTCTCCGCTTTCTCCACCTGCAAAGCATTGAGCATTGCAAAGTAATATGTATAGGAAACTAGGGAAGTGAAAACGAACCAGGCCAAATAACTGGATTGGATCAAAATCATCTTTAGCTAGAACTTTCTCATACTCTTAAATCTACTTAGTTCAGCTCTTGATACATAGAAGATGATTAGAAATCTTTAATTTTTTTTTGCCTGTTTGTTTTAAAGTGGGTGAATTAATGAATTCGGTCCACAGCAAATTCCTTTCATTTAATGCCAGCTAAGCACTTCTTTATTCTCAATAATCCCTTTATTCATCTTTGACTACACGCTTTGCCAAGGGAGCAGCAGACCTCTTGTTACTCTTGGAAGCATCTCTCTTAAAACTGAAAAACTTTGG
>NC_138985.1:81578356-81593804 GCF_964341445.2 Mesoplodon mirus | reverse complement strand
TTATCAAATGCAAGAACATAGCCAACAGCTGGAAATTACTGGGTGTCAGAGTATAGTAGAATAGTTGGTTATAATATAGGCTAAATTTTTTCATTTATTTAAACTGTTTTCAAGTTTTGGTATAGTTTCTTAGGATGAGACTTAGAGAATCTTATTTAACAGAAAGATTGGCAGCTAACATTTCACACATCCTGAACAAGTGCATCTTCCGATCCTGTGAGTGTCACTGTTTTCCATTCTTCCCATTGTCATTTCTGATTTATTCTCTGTACTCATAGGTACATCATTTTCAGGCCTTTTCTAAACTTTATGTATTGTCCTTGATTTTTATTTCTAATGCAAAGTCCTCCTACTGTTGCAAAGTATTTCTTAATATAAGGCTGAAACATTTTTTCTTTAGTTTCAGATCAGTACTCCTTGTCCTTCCGTCTTCTGATGCTTTGAATTATCACATTCTTTCATTTATACAGATAGTACTTGTAAGGTATTTATAGACTGTGATCAAATCCCCTTCAATCTTCCCCTCTCTTGAGTCTATAAATGTCTGTGACCCTATGTCCCATCCAACACACTACTTGTATCATCTTTTGCCCTTCTTCTTTTATTATTAATTTTTCATTAACCCTCTCAATTCTTGTACAACTTTTCCATTGGCAGGATAAATAGACGTACAATAACTCATTTGTTTTTATCATAGATTAGTAGATTTAGTACTTGAAAGGAAGGTATTGTCAATGTGTCAAGTTATATACTCATTATATAGACTGTAGTTACTCTTCAATTATTAAATATTCATTTTTTTCTGGATTATAGTGTTTATGGCTCCTCCTTCAACTTCTACATATTACTTCCCTGAAGAGCCTCAATTCTCAGATTCACTAGAAATACCTATGTTGACTCTGGAAAGAGTGTTATATTCTCAATAGTTTGTTGATTACAGCTGCAGAAACTTGGTCTTGAGCTTGTGTTAATTCATCAGAAACTTAAGTAATTTCAAATGTGATTATTCTGAAGTCTCTAACTTTGTACATTTTGTAGGAGTTTTTCTAAATAAATAACAGTGCTAATTATCTCTGCTTTTTCTATGTTGGTGTGGGTGTCTATATGCTTAGATATGTGTTTTACAAAAGTAGCTATAGGTGTTCTATTATACATGCATATTCATAAAAAGAAGCTGTAGTGTTCTACTGAATTTTTAAATGTATTTGATAGTAGCGATCTTGAAGAATTCAATAGGAATATTTATTTGGCTCACTGATAAAAGTGAACCCAAATACAGTGATTAAAAATTACATAAAGACCCCTGACTAAAGAATTGTGAAAAAAATAATAATTAGGGAAGCAGGGTGTATATGTATGTGTGTGTGTTTGTGTGTCTTGAGGTGGGGAGATTTTACATGTTTGTAATCTGGGGGATGATTAGTCCTCAGAAGTCCATAGAGTATTTCCGGAAGGAGTTCACCACAAAGAGGTGATTCACTTAAGGGAACCTAATTGTATGTACATATGTATGTATGTATGAATGATATATTCATTCATTTATTTTCTATCAAAGTTTGGGAAATAAATGAAGGGATAGAATATAAAGAGGTGGTATTTAACTGGAAATTTTTTAAAAAACCCGATGCATTTTCTTGCTGACTCTGGGGGTAGGAGCAAGCATTTTTTTGACATGACCCTAACGTTCTCCATGGCAAAAATAAATATGTAAACTAAACGTAAGTGGAAGACAGCCCAGACCAGTCCCCTAGGAGTCAGTGTCACCTAAGGTTAGAGAATATAAAGAAAAAAATAATGCTAGAAATGCTTTCTCAGGAAAATAGACACGCAAAAAAGCTTTTTTTTTTTTCCATATTTGTTTTTCTTGAACCAAAGGAGCCAGCCTTTGTAATATTGCTACAGGCAATTGCAATCCTAAGGTAAAAGGATCTACACAAACAATTCATTTTCTCTCACTGCCCCTATCGTGAAATACCAAATGTGTGCACTCCCCTCCAGTCTTACACATATTGTCTGTTTTATCCTCTTAGAGCTCTCCTCACAAGACCAATGCACAAACTCCCATTCCTTTCCCTATGGGATTAGAAATTCCCTTAGTGGGCATCATCTGAGAAATTTTCTCTGTTGTTGGTTGTGGGGCCTTTCCCTCAGTTTCTGTTCTGAACCTGAATGATACCGTTTTATTCACCATGATTATGCTTGGATTCAGATACATTTTGTTGTTGCTTTGCCAGCTTACAGGTCTTTTAGCAAGTTCAGCTTGGGTTCACAAACTTGGGTGCATAATCTCAGGGCAAAATACCTACCATCCTTTGCACTGGACATACGCCTTCATTTGTGCATCACATATCCCAACCACAGCCTCATAACAAACCAAATAAAACAATATAATCTACTAATAATAATAACAATAATAAAATATTCATTATTAAAATAGTAACATTTTCCTTTGTAACACCCACATAATTTTGACGTAAATGTTATTTTTATCTCTCATAAGTTCATATGTATAGAAACAAATTATTAATTTGCTCTAGTTCCATTTCGCATGTTAATGAAGGACTGGTAAACATCTTATTAACACTTTTTTACATTAGATGTTTATTTTAAGCCATCCTTCAGCTCTCAATATTCTTCAGATTTTCCTAATTATATGTAGGTACCAGTTTTTCGAGTCATTTTTGTGAGAGGACTTAGGCTGGGTTTAGTCAGGCAAGGGACTGCGGCTTGAGTCTGAGATCATGAAACTGGGAATAAAAGTTTCTGAGATTGCTGTAAATGAGGAATTAGGCAAGGGTCCAGAAGACCCCAGGTCAAAGAGGCAACTAAACAATGTGGACTTTCAGTTCTTGGCAGCAAGCTGACAAGCCAGCAACCATAAAATCAAAGCAGAGGCCAGGAAGCCCGTGATATCTATGATTTTGACAGGTCAAAAATCTGGAAATTGTGATGTCAAAGGAAAGCGCAGGATCAGTAACTTCAGCATGATCCAAGTATGTAACGTGCCATGACTGAGATGTCTGATTTTGCAAGCGAACAGCCCTAATAATCAAACGGAGTGAACAAATGAGATTGTGTCTGGCCTCTTTCTGCTTAGCACAAGAAGCAGGAAGTGACAGGTCCCTAATATAACATGGTGTTATGGACAGAAATGTTCTCTGAGGGACCCTAAGTAATCATTCAACACACATTTATTGAGCTCCTAGGTGCCAGGGACAGTTCTGGGCATTGGGCAGACAACTACAATTAAGATATATAGTATTTATCCTTCCACTTGTAGTCTAGGAAATGATAGGTAAATAGGTAATTACACAGTAATGTAATACATACTATTATGTGAAGACATACCAGGGCTCTGGTCATACATAAAGGGGCATCAATTTTTAAAATCATGGAAAGTTTCTAGGAAGCTAAATTGACACTTCAAACATAAGAGAGAGGAAGAGTTTTAGGCAGAGGAAAAGCATGTGCAAAAATGTTAAGAAATGAGAAAAAACATAGAGCATTAATAGATATACAAGCAGTAATATGCCTGAAGGAAGCACTGGGGCTCTGGAGGAAGTATTGGAGACCCATAGGGTATTAAAAAATGAAGGGACACTACAGATTCTGTGATCTGGACCTTAGAAATGTGAAGCAGTTGAAGCACCTGACTAGACACTTGAAACCAGGTAAAGGGGTAAGGGCTTAGAAGGGTACAGTTCTGAACTTCCAAAAGTGGCCACCCCTCAAAATTTCCCACTAGAATATGCCTTAACAAATATGTACATATACTAGCTTTCCTCTTTATGTCTTTTTTTTAAAAAAAACCTCTGAGTAACTCGTAATATACTAGGCTTAAGTCATTCTTTGTGCTAACTCAGTGTCTAAAGCTGGTCAGCCCTCCAAAACCTGTTTTTCCTCCATGGTGTTGGTTTTGACATCAAATTTATTTATAATTTCCTACCTTGTGGCCTTGCTTTTAATTTAGTGAGGCCTCAAATATATGTATCCCAATATTCCTATTTAAATTTGTGCTCTTATACTTTTACTTATGTCATGATTTTATAAATATTCTAATACTTCAGTTTAAAACTTTTTGTTGAGTACTTATTATGTGTGATAAGCACCTAAAGGTGACTGAGATAATCCTTGCCATCATGAAGCTCATAGTCTTTTGGGAGGATATACATGTAAACAGAGAATTGAAAATATAGCTCAGTTCATACTAAAGCAGATATGTGGATCAAGAGATAGAGAGGCACAAAAGGCGAACAAAGAACTCTACCGGAGGCCAAGGCAGCTGCAGGTAATATTCGACTTGTATCTGGAAGAATAAAAAGGAGCGTACAAGACCGAGAAATCATCAAGTATAAAAGCCAGAAGAATCATACAAGGAGTAGGCAAGCCCCAAGAAAAATGACAGAGAACTTCACTCTGGCTTGCAATTAGAGTTGATGAAGTTGGGTAATATTCTGAAATGAGACTGGACAAAGGTTGGGAATAAATTACGCAAGTCACAGCCAAGTTATAGAATTTGCATTTTTCCTCTTGGTAACAGGGATCAAACAAATACCTTAACTAGGCAATAGTTTTCTTATCTTTTAATTGAAGAAGATAACTCTGACAGCATTGTAGATGGTTGCTTGACCTGGAGAAAAATTGGTGGCTATGAATCTTGTTATCCCAGAAGTTCAAGTTAATGACAAAAGATGAGTGTTGAGAAAGGAAGGCGGAATTCAAGAGATGTTTTTGAGCTACAATGGGTGAAACACCTGGATTGAGCAGCAGTGGTGAACCTGGAGAGAAATGGTTGGATTCTAGAGATACAGAAGATGAAGTTGGCAAATCTTGAAGATTTTTCGAATATGGATGTGGAGACAGTAGGAGTCAAGGCTTACTTCCATGTTTCTGGTTTGCACAACTGAAAGGAGGAAGATGCCATACACTGGGATGGAGGAGGTGGGCCATGATGTGTGGGTTACTTTAGACCTGT
This sequence comes from Mesoplodon mirus, assembly GCF_964341445.2. NCBI lineage: Eukaryota > Metazoa > Chordata > Mammalia > Artiodactyla > Ziphiidae > Mesoplodon > Mesoplodon mirus. The sequence continues at coordinate 81,588,829 of NC_138985.1, read as the reverse complement.
TCCGCTTAGAGTTTCTTTTGAGACATGGAGGTAGAGATACCAGTAGGTAGAGGCTATACTGACCTGTAACTCAGGGAAGAAGCCTAGGCTAGAGATGTGTCACTACAGATGAAAACTGCGGCCAGAGTAGCGTATCAGGATACCTTTGAAAAGCATGGGTGAGCAGATAACAGAGTCTAGGACAGATCTCTGAGAAATCTGAACATTTAACTTCTGGATGGTGAGCCAAAGGAGACGCTTTACTTTGTTTTAAGTAAAACAAACAAACAGAAATTATGATGTCATGGAGGCTAAGGAAATGTATCAAGAAGAAGGGAATAATCAATAGTATTGAGTCAACTTGAGAGATCAAGAAATTGAGAGGACAGAAACTTAACATAAAAGTCATTGATGACTAAGCCAAAGTTAGTTTTCAAAACAGTTTTGGAGGGAAGTCAGATTGGAGTGTTTTAAGGAAAGTTTGGGTAGGGAAGTTAATAGAGAGAGTGAGGGTAGATAATACACTCAAAATTTTTGACTGTGAAGGAGAGAAGAAAGGACAGTAACTGGGGTGAGGAGTGGGGTTGAGTTATTTGTTTTAGAATGGACAAAATTAGGGTATACTGATGGGGGAAATTGTAGATGGAGAGTGAAGTGATAATTGGCTATCCTTGCTTTTGTCTTTACACAAAATATTCATCCCAATTTAGAGATGTCCTATAGTAAACCAAAATGATGTTGAATTTTAGAGGCCTGAAAGTCACCAAGTTTGGGAAGCAGGAGTATCAGTAGGTAGTTCATTGTAGGAAAAGAAATTAATTCTGGGGTCTGAACCTGTAAAAGGAAAGGGGAAACCCATATATTTGCTCATCTTTTTCATCTTGAAATGTGAAAAAGTAACTGAATAATAATCTTAACTGTCTCCTCTTTAGTTCTATAATCCACATATGGATAAAATAGGATTCACTCAGCAGGTTGCAAGCTTGTGCCTCTAAACATATTTAGTTGAGCAAGAAGGCACAAAATGGAACCATATGTGTTTTCTTTTAAGGTAATCTGCTTCAGTAGTATTGTCAGCACTTCTGAGAGCCTCTTCCATATGCATCTTGCCATACTTTTTATAAATACTCTGTGTTGAGTCATTTTGATGTCATCTATTAAACCTTCCTTGCAAATATTTATTCATTGTTTTACAGGATTTATGAAAATAATAGTCTCTGTAATAAGATATATTGTAAGAATGTTAAATCACAAACAGATCCAGCAAAGATATTGTATTTAAACATTCAGTACCACTTAGGAACAGCCATTTTAAAAGATAAGCCTTGTATCAAGGTTTGATGGTCAATAAACACAGGTGAGTTTCAGACAAAAATGAGATTCCTAAAATAATTATCCTTTGGGAAAAATCTCATGTTTCTTGTCCATGGAATCCAAATCCTAGGGCTATTATTAATAACACCCAGAGCTACTTTACTTTCTTTGCTTTATAATGACACTTTAAAACAGCATTCATGGATTTTCTTGGCAATATTGACCTTGATGTGGCATTTAACATTTGCAAAGCAATCCTCTGACATGTTTCTGTTAACATTGAGAAATCTATTTATGTTGGACCACTACACATATATTCAATGTGGTGCATTTTCAGTGGTTTGTGCTTTGCGTTTATAAGCTCTATTTAAACTAGAACCTTGTTCCCCACAATCAGAATCACCTCCACTGCACCTCTCTCTCCCCACTAAGTCCACTAAGTCCTTCACATGTGCTCTGTGCATGGAGCCCATTCAGTAAATGCTCTTTACATTTACAGCCATATCAATTGGAGAAAAATAGTTTAAACAAATGAAATGAACAATTGACAAAGTTTTGCACACTGTAAGTTTTTGTAACTAATTCATTAGCATTCTACAACACTTTTTTTTCCTAACACAAATGGAATATTGCCATACAAATCTATTGAATTGAAATGCTGTACTACTCACTTCAGTCTCAGAATTTTTTTCTCAGACTTACTGCCTGGTTTCCAAAGAGATTACAGTTTGATTTTGTACCCATAGAATTTTCCCTTAGTCAGTTGCGCTGCAGCCAGATATCCTGGTTAGTTTATTCCCTTTCACATGCTGCTCTGTCAAAACTGTTCACTTACATTTTCCGCAGATCACTACTAGCCACGAACAACATTGCTCTGCAGAAAAGCTGCTGTCCATGCTCTCTACACTAGCTGCCATTATGCCTAGCACTTCCTTTCTTACTCTGGGACATGCCACTCATGTGTTTTAGCAATGCCAACTGTCCCTTATATCTAGTACTCTCTCTCTCCATCGGGGACACTCTACAAGTATTCTGTATTCATTTTACTTGGCACTTTCTTCTATCTAGCAAATACCATTAATTTATTCACTCCTTCTGGCTTCTCTCACCAAGTACAGTATTCCCTATCCCAGGAATAAAATTTTGTAACATATTTCTCTTTTTCCCTTGTGACAATATTTTTATTCAGCCATTTCTTTTACTTTTGCAGGCTGCATCTCTGTCTTCTGTCAGGAGCCTTTTCAAAAACATGTATATGTATTTTAAAGTGTATCTCATTATCTGTTTTTTCTTTGTGGACCAGAACAACTGAGGCTATGTGTACTCTAAAAATAGATAGTGAAGAGCTATCACTGGAATACTGCATTTTTTTTCTATGCAAATGTGTATTTCTTCTTTTGTGGAAGAACATGGGATATTATACACATAGTAAAGATAATCCCCTGTAATAAAAGCTATAATGTTAGAAACTGAGTAACATTCATAGCTTTAATCTATGGCAATGAGTTTCATCAGTAAGAGTGTCAGAGAACATAAGCAGTTAAGATTCCTGGAGGCACAATGTACCCAATTAAGGTGATTTACCACATTCCAAAATGACAAGTACACTTAACTCTACAAAACGATATCTGTTCTTATGTCTGTCATGGCTTAGAAAATTATGAGAATTCAAGATGTCATCATCATCACCATCATCATCATCATAATCAAAGGCATCTATTAAGTGTATTTCTATGATGGATCTGCTACTAAAACCTTTTAGATATATAACTCATACCATCAAAGAAGTTCTAATCTGCTATAGTGATATTATAAACCTATATTGAACACATGCATACATTAAGTAAATGAATGCCCAGATTGAATAATACTTTGCTGTTTTATTAAGTCCAAGATATTTGTTGTAAGATAAATAAGTTGCTGATGATTTAGGTCAGGGGTCTGAAAACCTCTGTAAAGCTAGACAGTAAATTTTTTTGGCTCTGTGGCAACTACTCAACTCTGATGTTATAGCACAAAATTAGCCATAGAAATTCATAAATGAATGACCATGACTGTGTTCCTATAAAATTTTATTTACAAAAGTAGGCAGTAGGCTATATTTGACCCACAGACCATAGTTTGCTGACCTCTGATTAAATGGTGGAAGAAACTGTTACATCTGTAAAGTCTTATTTCTTTATAAAAAGTAAAACTAGAATAGATTTTTACATGTAAAGGGATAATGATATGAGCCATCATTATCAGAGCCATCGCTGGGCATTTAAGAGAGAAAAGAAAATTTTTAGAGGCGAAAGATAATGAGAAATGACAAATCCAGGGAGGTAAACCAGTACTAAAGCCTGTGACTGCTGTGTAATATTTCCCAATCTCCAGCAGCCTACAGCTTTGATTTGAATGAGTCATGTGAGGAGGACTGAAAGCAAAGACTAGAATCTCTGTGAGATAGGAAGTCAGACTTTAAATCTCTATGAAAGTCTATAACTCTGAGAGAGAACCAGTGGTTGATCTTAAAATTTAAAATAACACTCTGTATATCTATCAATTGACTGGTACATGGGCTTGGATGGGTTTGGATTTTTAATTTATCTTTGGATCATCAAAAAAAGTATAAGCTCAACATTTAATTAAAACTGGTTTTATGTTAATTGTACCCCCTAGGCATCTAGAATGAGCAAAAAACCCAGACACATCAAATTTTCTCACACATAAAATTGCAAGGAATATGAACTAAGACTAGGGGAAAAAATCATAAAGCACATACAGAAACAAGCTACCATGAGTTAGATTTAGTAGAACCAATAATAGTAATGTCAGACCAGCAAAGCCTACAGATGTTGGAATTATCATATATAAATATAAAATTAGTAAATGTTTAAAGAAATAAAAGAGAATAACAAGTGTGACTAAAGAGCAGGACATTATCAGAATTATCAAGGTAGTATTGTAAAAGAAAGCCATAGAAGTACAAATATAAAAACGGAAATTAGAAACTGATTGGGACAGCTAAACAGCAGAGTAGTCACAAGTGAAGAGAGAATTAGTAAACTGGAAGATAGAACTAGAGAAATTGTCCAGAAATCAACACAGAGAAACAATGAAATAGAAAATACAAAAGGACATTCTAAAAGATATGAAGTGTAGAAACAGAAGTTCTAAGATGTATGTAATTTGAGTTCCATAGAGAATAGAATGAATGGGAGAAAGGCAATATTGAATGAGGTAATGAATGGCTATGAAAGTACAGTATTTGAAGCCCAACTAATCATAAGAAATGTAAATCAAAAGCCATCCCAATCATGATTTACTATAATTAAAATGAATATTGATTGAAAACAAAGACAAATTACAAAGGAGCAATGATTAGACTGATATCTGACATTGAAGTAGATGCACAATGGAAGCCAGAAGGCTGTGGAATAATATCTTTAAAATTCTGAGAAAAGCTAATTTTGAACAGACTTGTATAGCCTGTAAAAGTATTTTTCAAGAAAAAGTGTTAAGTAAAGACTGTTTTTAGATAGGGAAAGTTGAGACAACTTACTATCAACAGATCTCTCTAAAGAACTAGAGGATGAACTTCATGAAGAAGTTAAAAATCATTAAGGAAAGACAGAGTGACAGAGGAATGGTAATCAGAGAAAATAGCAAGTATAAGGTTAAATAAAACTTGATATAGAACAATACTAACAATATATAATTTGTAAAAATTAAATGTTAGAATTAAAATATTGGGTAAAAATATAAGTATGGAGATAAAACACTCTAAGGGCCTATAATGTTTGAGGGAATAGATATACCTTAACTTTGGACATGTAAAGCTAAATATACATGCTAACATTTTTGGGATAATTACAAATAGAATAGAGGTAAAGTATGTAGTTTCCAAACTAATGGAATGAAAATATGTGGGGACTAGGGAAGGGAGAAACAAGCAAGCAAATAATGATAAAAAATATTCTATGTCAAATTTTAAAAAAAGCAGGAAAGGAGAAAAATGATATAGAAAAAGGGAGCATTAGAAAGCCCCAAATAATTAGGGTGGAAACAATTTCAAATTTCTTAACTATTATATTTATTATATTATTATATAACATATAATGTTATATATTATATGTTATATATATAGTATATTATTATAATAAATATAAATGGACTAGATTCTGAAATTAAAAGACAAAACTGTCAGAATAAATCAAAAGATACCAACTGTATTAATAATAACCAAAAGAATAACTAACCAGTAGTTACTAATACTAACTAATACTAAGCAAAAGAAAGTGTCCTATATTGTTATCCCACAAAGTAGACTTTAGGGTGAAGGACATTGCAAGCAATAAAGAGAAGCAATAATTAATGATAAAAGATTCAATTTCCCAGGAACATATAACAATTCAAATTTTTTATACTGTTAATAATATGGCTTCAAAATATAAAATGAGAAAAACTGAAATACTTCAAGGAACATAGCTTCTATTTCTTTTTTTTTTTTTTTTTTTTTTTTTTTTTAACGGTACGTGGGCCTCTCACTGCTGTGGCCTCTCCCATTGCGGAGCACAGGCTCTGGACGCGCAGGCTCAGCGGCCATGGCCTATGGGCCCAGCCTCTCTGCGGCATGTGGGATCCTCCCGGACCGGGGCACGAACCCACGTCCCCTGCATCGGCAGGCGGACTCTCAACTACTGTGCCACCAGGGAAGCCCAGGAACATAGCTTTTAAATGCCATCTATTATATTTGTTAAAAAAAAATCTGATAAGTTTTATGAGGTCTTCACTAACATTAAGAAACTCATGAAAAAATCAACTGTGATTGATTTTTTAAAAGCAAATGGATAACCTATTATAGAATTTCTGAATGGAGAGGCAGCTTAAAGATAAGCTAGCAATATCACTGTTTTTAAGAATAAAGAAACTGAGGGCCCAACAGGTTTGGTAATCCATCAAAGGCCAGACAACATATACTGGCAAAGCTAGCACTAGAAGTGAATTAACTGACTTCCAGACCCTTTAAGTAGTACTTGCATACAGCCCTATTCTCAATTGCGTTTCTCTTGTATCATAAGTTTTGGTTTTATTATTTTTGTTTTCTGTGCTTTTTTCCCCTCTTACCTTATTTGGTGTAGAGAAGTAGATTTGTCCTAAGATAAAAAATGGAAGGCAAGGAAAGGCATGGGTGTAGACATGTGGGATTTCAGACAGGATGAAAAGAAGTTTCAGATAGGATGAAAAGTAGATGGAAGTACACAAGTGAGAACAAAACTCATTTGGAAGAACATACGGAATTACAATTCTGGTACAGAATCCTTTCCCTTACAAGTTATAGGTAACACCCATTCCAGTCCTGGAAAGAAATACTCTGGATTCTTCTGGGAATCATGTCTGCCTGGAAAGAATCTGGACTATATCAAAAGTCTGGAGAATCTCATACTCTCCTTTGCCATTCACATGATGTGATGAAGTTTATAGGACTGCTGGGGAAAAAGGTGTTAACAGTAATAGAAGTAGAGTTCCAACAAACGTCACATACATGAACAAATAAAAGTCTGTGGGCAGTTTTATTCTGCTAGAATTCTTCTATCACAAAATTCTTAAACCCCAACCTTATTTTGTTCACAGGCTTTTATCATAATGTTACTCCCTACTCATTGCATTATGCCAGCAATGTCTTTTGTTTATCCTCATTGTGATGCCCAAGCCTCAACTCCTTTTATGCTTCTAGTTTGAGTTAAATACTTCTGATTTAATTTTCTTCTCTCTCCATTGCCCTATTGCCAGTCACTTTAACTGTCATCTTAATTTTCCAAAGGTACTCTTATCTATGGCAGTATGTAGCTGGGCTCCTGATAACATTAGAGAAAATCACAGGGCCACTATAGATAAGCCCCAATATAATACAAAACTGCTGACGTCATCTGCATCTTCAGGAAACTCTTTATTTCTTTAAAGATACCTAGATTTCTCATTTTCTGTAACAAATACCTCACACATTTAGCACTGTCCTTAAATTTGTTACCATGCCTCTGTTGCTTTTCTCAGCGTATTATCTTGAAACTGTGACCATCATAGGAGAAAAATGGAGAACAAGTCTTCAGTTTACCATTACTCCCTGATTTGCTAACATTCATTCAAGTCCCAATTATGAATGCCTACAATGTGCCAGGCACTTTCATTGTCTCCTTTCTACTGTCTTAGCTAAACCTTTAGCTCATCTTAATACAAGATAAACCTTTTTCTTTGCCTTAGCTTTTGATTCTGTGCCTACATACACCAAGAATCTTTCTTCTCAAGAAGTTTTAAAAAGAAATTGTTTTGTTTTGTATTTTCAACACTCCCTTCCATTTACTTTCACTTTGTCCTGCACACATTTCTAAGTCCCTTACATGTTAAACATTCACTTTCCTTACGTCCAGATGCCCCTGGTCAGTCACTGCCATTGTGTTCCCCAGGCCTTCAAAACATCTTAAAAGGATGATCTCTGCTTTAAGCTTCTACATTTTACTCTCCATTGATTATTAGACCCTTTGAAATCTGTCTTCCTTTTGACTTCTTCCCAAAAAATCACTCTGGAAAATGATTACAAAAAACCCCCAAACTCCAGTGACTATTTTTAGTTTTCATTTGACTTGATCTTCCTTGGTCTTTAATGTTATTTACTACTTTCTTCTTCTTAAAGATGATTTTTTCCCTTGGTCACCATGACATTATTTTCTCCTTTTTTTCCCCCAAAAGCCCCTTCAAGTGCTTCTTTAATCCTCTTCTCCCTCAGTTGAAATTACCAGTAATTAATGTTCAGACTTCTTCTTTCCTTACTTTATATGCTCTTCCTCTGAAAGGTGAACCTACTATGACTCCTGATTCACATGAATTGAGATTGGACATTCATTCAGATGAATTAGTAGTAATCTCATTCTCTCTTGATTTAGCTATACAATAGCACTTTATTGATCTCTCTACTTCTAGTTATTTTTACATTCGATCCTTTCTCCATTATATGCCAGGTATATTTTTTAATATAAACTCTAATCATCACACTCTTACCCCTAACATCTTTATTTAACTCCCTACTTCTTGAAGGAATTTAAAAAATTCCCTCCTTAGCACAGCATGCAAAGCCCTCTATGATCTGGCCCCAACTAAACACTCTAAGCTTTTCTCTAATATTCTATACCATATGTATTATACTTGGAGCTGCACAAAACCCCTTATTAGTCTCCAAACATGCTATTTTCTTTCATGTTTCCATAATTTTGGTGTTGCTCTCTCAATGTATAGAAAGCCTTTTTTGTTTGTTTTTATGAAATTCTCTGCCTGCTAGACTACTGTTCATCCTTCAAGGACTAGTGTGTATGTTATTTCCTCATTGAAGTCCTTCTAGGCTCCCTCAGGCAGGGTTAATATTCTCTTCCTTAATGTAGCCATGACCCTTTATTCTCTCTATTATAGCCTTTCCACACTATATTAGAATGCTTTGCTAACTGCTTCTCTTCCCCAGTGGACTGTTTGCTCCTCGAGGACAAGAAAATCAAAGCAGAGCAAAGTGCCTGGAACATAGTTAGTACTAGATAATTTGGTATTGGCTGAATAAATTATCTGCTCTGACAGCTGATGACTTGCTAGTATTGATGAATGCCTGAGAGTCTCCAGAATTGAAGTTTATATCTCACATCAGCTGAAGTAGTTGTCTCTGTAAAAAAAGGGGGCAAATATTTAGAACTTTCTTATATATAAAACAAAATATAATTAAAAGCCAACTCCTTTCATCCTTTTGACTTTACTGTTTTTACAATTCTGTCTTTGATGTAGGATCCACTTCTTCCTTTGAACTCAACATTCAATCAGTCACTACCAATTAGACTGTCATTTAAAAAAATCACCTTCTCAAATATGCTTTAGATTCATCCTTGTTATTACTACCTGAATTTAGACATATCACACTTGGATTGTTATGATAGAATCCTAATTTTAAGTTATTAATTTCAACCTCCTCCGCCATAACCCATCCTATATATATACTCCTACTTTAAGTGGTTGTGCTAGATATACTCCTCTAAGTGTCAGTTTGAGCCTGTCACTCCCCTACTTGAAAAAAAAAAGAAATCCAGTGACATTAAACAAACCACACTAACTTAGTATTCAAATTTTCTCTTACTGGGGCCATAGGATTCCTTTCTGGCTCCATTTCTTCACCATGAACTTACATGATCTTTATTTGTAGCTTGACTGTAAGCACCTTGAGACAGGAGCTGTGTCTCCTGTAGTCAACATTCTATCATTACCACATAGTGCATTTCCTGGGACATTCTAGATGCTCAACTTTTGTTGAATAAATTAATGAAAGTATGCAGAGTTTTTCAAACATGCTTCTTCAAGTTCTTTGGCCATTGGCCTGCATAGGGTGGGGAATGAGGAGACAGGATGGGTAAGTGGGTAGAGAATATGACAAGTGACTTAAGCTGGTGGTGTTGGACTCCAGCGCCCACTTTGGCTTCCACTAGAACAACTCAACAATGCCACATATGTTAGCTTTGTATTTGGGGGTCGCCATAAGTTTTCATAGAAAAAGCATGAGTTTTAAGTCAGATGGACCATTTATTTATTTATTTATTTATTTAATTTTTTTTTTGCAATACGCGGGCCTCTCGCTGTTGTGGCCTCTCCTGCTGTGGAGCACAGGCTCCAGACGCGCAGGCTCAGCAGCCATGGCTCACGGGCCCAGCCGCTCCACAGCATGTGGGATCCTCCCGGACCGGGGCACGAACCCGTGTCCCCTGCATCGGCAGGCAGACTCTCAACCACTGCGCCACCAGGGAAGCCCCCATTTATTTTAATATAGAGCAATGTGTGAGGTTTGGAAAGAGACAGACCACTTAAGCTCTTTGAATAAGGCAAGCGAAGTGCTAAGGACAAAGAGTTTAAGGTGGTACTCATTCTCAAGGGCATGCGTTTGATTTACCCAAGGCCCAGCCCTAGTGGCCAAACTAGACTTTAAAACTTTCTCCATCATCTTGCTCCCTCTTTACACCAAGACTATCCTCCCTGCCAGCTAAACCTAAGGAAAGCCTACTTAGAATACAAACCTTTCTATATGAAGGCTTCGGCAGTCAGCCATCAAGAGCATGTGTGATTGTGTGTGTCTCCCCTCTGAACGCCAATGGATCTTCAATTTATACCTTTCAAACT
>NC_138985.1:81525856-81568356 GCF_964341445.2 Mesoplodon mirus | reverse complement strand
TGATGCATCAAAAGTGTGTTTTCTTATAAATATCTTGGCAGAAATATTATTTACAGTTAGAAATATGAGAAGGAAAACATCTCTCATGGCATTTTAGTTCAGTCCTGTCAGTTTCATCATCATGGTCACAGTGAAAACAAGTACGTATTGTATCAGAGACTGTCAGACTCTTAGAAGAGGTTCAGTTCAATGTTATAATTCAGTGGAATCTTGACTATTCTTTTTCTAAAGGAATCTATTTACTGATAATATGGAGAAAATGCTTAGGCAGAAATACAAAATATATTAGGATAAAACAAATTACTTTTCCACATTTTTTAAAGTGTCAGAGAAGTGGCATATCTGCTTCAATGACAGCTAAACATAAGACTCTCTCTAGTGGTCTTCTACTATGTATGGCAGAACTTCCTGTTTGACAGAATTATTTAGTGACATCTTCAGAAGTTTCTATATTACAAAAATTGCACATAAATATTGATTTACTGAATTAGATTGATTCACTGAATTAAAAGGTAGAAAAAAGACAGAGATATATGACAAAAGTGACAACATGAGAAGAGTGAGGATTACCTTGCTAAACCTAAGCTATGTTAGTATGGTAGACCAAACAATGGTGAAAGTTAGCCAGTTCTACCAGTGTACCCCATTTGGATTTGGGCCACGAACTGGGATAGACCACATAGCTGAGTCCAGTAAGAAGCTGACAGCCAAGACTGTATTCTGTGGCAAGGGAATGCCCTGGAGCTTGGACTGACAAAAGGAAAGAGGGGAGGGGAGAAGGGGGGAAACTAGGGAGGGAAGGAGGAAAAAAATTTTGAAAGAAATTTTCAGAAGTAGATAAGAGGAGAAGTGGGCAGCAGGAAGGGAAACCAGAGGAAGGTGGGCCCTTTGGATCCACAGCCTCTTTTCTGATCTCAGACCCCAACCTGATGCCTAATTTATGAGAGCAGACTAGTGGCTGAGGAGAAACACAGCCTAATCGTAACTGACCCAGTGCTCCAGAAATGATGCTTCTCTTGCTCTGAGGTACAAACCTTCTTTTCCTGGGCAAGCTTATATACCAAAGACGCAAACAGAACAAAACAAGTAAAAACAAGCACAAGTTTCTTTTTGTCATTCTGTCTTCCCATACCATTTCTTCTGGCCTCCTCCTCCCTCATTTATTTTCTCATTTGTGGAAAGATTCTGGTGGCTGCTTATCTTGTGGGGTTGACTGACCTAACTCAGATTTCCATACGTAACTTGGTCTCTATGCAGAGGAAATAATTATTAGGTCTCTATAACATAATAACTAAAGGCCTTGAAGACTGTAAAGGCACAATTACATATTGTTCAAAGACTAAGAAATGTCCAGTTGAAAAAAATATGTGAAATCGAGATTTTCCCAGCATTATTCCAGAGCAAAGTCTATTTAAAGATATATTGTGCAGGTTGCAACTACAGTCTTTGCTCTAAAATTTAAATATATTAAGAAACATGAACACCTTCAAAGTTGCCTTAACATATTTTACATCTCTAACTTAAGTAATATAAATCCACTGTTAAATTTAACAAATGTTTCAAAACCATAGTAAATGATCCCTCCCTCCTTTCTACACTCCCTTTGTGTGTATAATTATCTGTGGATCACTCAGTTGATTCATCCATCTAGCCATCCATCCATGTGTCCATTCATATATTTCTCCATTGGTATATCTGTCATCTAATATACCCAATTACTTGATTCAGAATTTAGTAGTGATCCTTAATATTAAAACTGCTCACTGAAGCTTTTTTTTTCCTTAAGCATATTATTCATTTAATTCAATATTAATAAAAAATGACTGTTATGAGTTGCTTCACCTTGTTTTCAATAAACTAGGATATAAATACAAACATATACTGTTTTCTCTAAGTATATACTAGGATTGATTATTTGGAAAAAATTAGTGTTTCAACTTTGATCCCACTTACAATTCAGAATTCTGTATTCACAAAGTACCCATGATTTTGTCTAGTTTTAAACCTGTGAAATACATTCTTAGTTCTCATGTATGTTTTTAGATGGAATTTTGTACAGTTAGTAAAAGCAAAATTGAAGAAAAACCTCAAAAGCAAATATACTGCTATGATATTATTGAGATTTAAAGTTGAACTCTGAATTCTAGTAACTAAAAGAAATGCTTACTGGAGATGTTTTTATGAGTTTTGTCTGAGCATATATAACCTTCATCTCCAGTTGAAGCTATTTACGAGAGTACAGAATTCATTAAATAAGCAAAATGTGTTTCGTATCGTGAAAGTGAAAACACAGGTTTTTAATACAATTAATTATCTAATCCTCCAGTGATGACTTTCAGAATGACACCTCCATCTGGAAATCTAAGGCTACATGACAAATTCTGTCATCAACAAAAACAGGAACAAACATACATACTCTCTTTATTTTAAACTTAGTAATATTATTTCTGATATGATTAGATGTGATTTATAATATATGGAATGTTCAATATAAAGTTACATTTTAATGGCAAGAAATGATTATATCACCTTCATATAATAATGATGCCATAAAATGTTGGCAATAAATTACACTTATAAAACAGATTTAGTGAAATGTCCATTCCACACTGATTCTGAGGATTCATCTAACACCTGTTTTGTAGTTCTCAGTGCCACAACGAATCTTTCTACATAAATCTTATGTGTTAAGGATATGACCTGATTTGTGGCATACCTTGATATAATACAACTGAAGGATTGTAAGTTTTGATATATGTGCATAAACATGCGTGTACATATCTGTATATAGAGTTAGATAGAAAAAGAGAGAGAGAGGGATAGAGACAGAGAGACAGAGATATCCAGTGTGGTGTGTGTGTGTGTATGCACATATATACATAGTAAGATTTGGATATAGATATATCGCTGTATGTCTACTTATAGATTTTCATTTAAAGTGCTCAGTTAAAAGCATATTTTGTGGTTTTATAGTGTTATTTTAACTATGTCTTTTATTGCCACTCACCCCAAATAATTTTAACCAATATTTCTTTGAGTTATTTGTCTCCCTTTGTTATCTTAGCTGCTATTAATTGGATAATTATTGGGTTACTAAGTTCTAATTTGAAAGAAATTCTTCTGAGATTTTTTCAGTTAGGTTAATAAGAAGGCAGAGGATAAGAAAGATGTTTAGTAGTCATTCATATCTTAGCATGAATTAGTTTAGTTAGCTTCATGGGTAGTATTGGTGTGGAACAAGGTAGACGTTAACGCGTATTCTTGCAGTGCTTGTAATGAGTTAACATTTGTTGACTGTGTGTAAACTTCCAGGCCCTGTGCTAGATGTACAGAATTTACCACCTACAATCTTCACCTTACTGTTAACAAAGCTAAATGAGATTCTGAGTGCAGGTAGGGAGGACGGTCCTCTAGAACTGAGGGAGTTACTGCAGTCCATGGAGTGAACCACAAAGACCTGGTTTCAAACCTGTTTCTGCTACTGTTTGCCCTGGTGACTGTGGGGACATACACATCACCTCAGAACTTTGGCTTCCACAAAAAGGGAATGGAAATATCTGCCAGAAAGGGTTTCTGGGAGGGTGTGTTTATTAAACATATAGCAGGTACTTAATCATGATAGGTATTATTGTGGAAGACACAGAAGGGAAGAGTAGTTGCTAAGATGTATATTTACATATGATATATACAATTAAAATAAAATGTTTATGAACACATAGGTAATGTAAGAAGAAAACAGGATTACTTTATGTCTTGTAATGACCAGTGAGTATCTTATTAAGCAAGAAGAAAAATATTATTTATGTTTATTACAAGTAAGTTCGTCCTTCTAACACTCCAAAGTAAAATTATTTATTTTTTTCCTGTCGGTGGAATCTAACCTCCTCTCTCACTGTTAGCTAGGCTCAGCTGTCTTTTAATAGATTCACTCTCCAACAGTGATACAGAACAACACAAATTTACTTGCAACAAGGCTATGCTTTCTTATTAGCCATATACATTAATGTTAATAATCGTAGACTACCTTTAAATGCGTAAACCAGTAACATAACAACTGTCGATCACATTTTGCTACTTTGATAGCTGAAATCAGGAAATCATTGCTTTTATCAAGATATTTTACCTGTATTTAAGAAAAATTAAAAATTAAAAATCTCTTCTATCTTTCATACTTCAATATACAGGATCAAATTATTTTAACACCTCTAAGGAAAATGAAAAGACTAAGCATGTAGGTAATGATTGTATAAGTTGCAGAAGTTTGAAAAAATTATTAGAACCATCTTAAAATTGTTTTCTTACTTGGCTCAAAGTAGAGGAGGGTACTGAGTGCAGTTGGCAACGCTGAATTCTAATGCTCTCACCATCATTAAGTTGAAACTTTAAAAGGTAGCCCCATTCCCAACTCCCAAAGTGCCTGTGGCCTCATTTATAAAAAGAGAATGATGGTAAAACTTTCCTATGAAAATTAAAAAAAATACTTTCTAGAATTAAATTTTCACAAAAAATAATTTTGTCAAGTCAGAATTTTTTAAAAGGATAAACACGCCATTAGCATTGAAATATATGGCTTAGAAAGCAAAAATATTTTTAATATAAGATGAAACTATTTTTCTCAATGCAGTACATGTCTACAGTGAATATCTGGCTAAAAAGTAGGCAAGATGTGTATGCTAAATGACATATAGTAATTCATTCCTGTATTTGATCAAAGTAATTAGTGTAGGCCACATATAATATAGGTGTTTTTGCAACTAGTAACTGTGATAATAAATTTTATCACAAGATGAGAATGTGTTGGGCAGATTGTCCACTGAGTGCCATATGATACAATGTTTAGTGACAACTCCTTTGAGAGGAGTATTTCACAAATTTAATTCTCCTATTCTAAATACATTCACTGTATATGAACTTTCAGAGTTCTAAAGCAGTTGTTTGAAGTAGAGTGAAAGCAGTTTTAAGAACACTGTTGCATATCAAAATATGAATTTCTAATTATATCAAACTCTTAGAAAATTTAAAATATACCTTATTATTTTTTTTATTGGAGTATAGTTGATTTACAGTGCTGAGTTAGTTTCAGGTATACAGCAGAGTGATTCAGTTATACATATACATATATTCATTCTTTTTCAGACTCTTTACCCATATAGGTTATTACAGAATATTGCGTAGAGTTCCCAGTGCTATACAGTAGGTCCTTGTTGATTATCTATTTTATATATAGTAGTCTGTGTATTTTAATTCCAAGCTCCTAATTTATCCCTCCCCCCACGTTTCCCCTTTGGTAACCATAAATTTGTTTTTGAGTACCATAAATTTGTTTTTGAGTCTGTTTCTGTTTTGTAAATAAGTTCATTTGTATCATTTTAAAAATATGACTTTTAAAGACTGCAATAGATCTTAAATTTAAACCTTTTTTGCGTTAATGTTGAATTTTAATGCATTATAAAACACTAGCACAGTATCATAAAGCACTAGCACAGTATCTTACACACAGTAGGCACAGGAAATCTTAAAATGTAATTCAGTTATTTTTCCACAGTGCTTACTATGCTGTTTTTCAAAGTTGTTAAATAGGTTGCAATTTGTCTTTTTTGTTAAATTATTTCAATCCATAAAATGAGTTGGACTTTTCTACACATTTATTGGACTGGATTTTTGTCTCCTTTGTCATTTGCTATAAATAGGACTTCTGCTTATTTAGAAGATACCTTGTCATGAAAAGGGAAGGAAAATCTGATATGGCACAGTAAAAGAAAGGATAGATTCCACAGAATGATTCCCAGATAAAATACACATTTTAGGATGATACTGTGTAGTTTTATTCTAAAATGTTGCATTTAATCCTTAATTCTGAGAGCATTAGAAATTTGTATTGATAATAAATGTATTTATACATTCATTTGCATGTGTATATATAATATGGAATATGGAATTTACATTACAATGAACTCTAAATCCAAAAGTTTATGCCTTATAAAGTTAATACACTTTTGGAGACAAGTTGGAAGTTCTAATTTTCTGGATAATAACTGATTGATTTTTAGGAGGGAAATACAGCAGTATCTATTTGTGCCCCATCTAATAAAGAATGATGCCCTCATTCAATTTTTTTTTCATTTACCCTGCATTAGAACAAGAAGCATTCCTATTAGAAATTCCGGAGGGCAAATTTCCATTGTTTCTAGCATATGCCACATACTATAATGCTTACAGCATAAACTTTGGTTTGAGATCTGGATCTGCTGCTTTAGTAGCTGTGTGACCTTGGGTGATTTCTTAACCAGACTGTACAATGGGGTTTATAATATCTAACTCACAGCTTTGTGGTTAAAGATTAAATACAATAATGCAGGAAAAGTACTTATTAGCACGGTGCCTGGCACATAAATAGTAACTCCTAAGATTAATGTTTTTCAATGACTCCAAAGAAGAAAGTCTGAAAAGATTTGATGTAAAAATATTTTTTATATTTATAATATAAATATATTTTTTACAATACAAAATACAGGGAAAAATGTCTCTTCAAATATTGCCGGCTCAAGAACAGTGTCTACTTAATATATTTGAAGAAAATTTTTTTTCCTCAAAAGATCTGAATACTGGACTTATTAGTCTGCTTTGAGTATATGTAGATTGTTCTAAAATGTATTTATTTTAGGCTTACTGATGCATATATATTATTTTAAATATTTTTCCCTAACGGTTTTATTTTGCACTTAAAGTGATTTAAATAGTATATACAAATGCAACAGTGTTAAAAATATGCATATTTTACACACAATACACACACAGAGACACACACACAAATACATACACACTTATTTTACCACTGTTTGTGAACTGGGGAAAGAAGACCAGGAGAAAACAGAAATAGTGGTGCTTATCATACAAGTGCAGCATTAGCATGTACAGGTGTGTCAAATTGGGTGACTGTGCTATGGTTATTAAAGTCACTAGGATTTTCTTTTGATGTCTACACACACACACTCTTATACTTTCACTTATAACACGAACACATATATATTCCTCTGAGTATCTTCACACATCAGGGTTTCTCTTTAAAGTACCAAATATACTTTAAGAGCAAGACCATTTCTATTTCCTAAAACTCAGGCAGGCTAGCATTCATATTTCATGCCTCATCTTAAATGAAGTAAGCAAAACATAAGGCCAAACTAAAACTCATGAGCAATTGGTTATTTAAACATGTAACAATGAAAGGAAAATAAACATACATACAGTTGGCCAGATTGAGTCAGCATGTCAAAGGATATACTTGATATGTAAGAGAATCCACAAAAAGAGAGGTGTACTGTTAGAGGTAATACTAATAAAAGCTGAAACATTTTCCTTTCAAATAGTAAAAATTACACACCTTAAACTCTGGTGTCAGAGAAGCCAAACCAAAGCAAACCAACACACAACAACACCTTGCTCAAGTCAAAGTATAAATATCAGGAATTTAAAAAAACACTTGAAATAAATTTATCTTCTTTTGCAATTTCTACTTTAACTTTGAGGACACAGAAAAATAAGTCTAATATTGGACTTGACAGACATTCATCAAAGAATTCTCTGTGCTTTAGAGTAAATACATTTGAAATAATGCAAACTAAAATAAAGAAAAATGCCTGAGAGATCATCAGGTTAACAAATAAGTAGTCATAAAATTAAATGAATTAAAGAGAATTCAGATTATTATCATTTATTGCTAAACCTGTTAAAAAGTTATATAATGACGAGTGTACTTTCAATAGTTTTGATACATTCAGAAAACAAATAACGCCTCTAAGTGATTTCAAAATCTATCTTGTTTGTTCATTCTTTTAAAAAAATGACTAAGGGCTTACCATAAAAACATACACTCTGCACATAAAAATGTGCAAAACCATGAACATTTAAATTAATACTAATGAGATAACCTACCTGCATTTTTCAGTTCACAACCGCTGCACATATTTTAAATGGCTCAATTAAAGTTTATTCAGACTAGATAATTCGTCCAATGTGACGAGTGATGTCAGAATTAGATATCGTATAACATAGGGTTTAAAATGAAACAGAGGTATTGGAAAACTTAAGAATTATTTTGGAAATATTTTCTTGAGGAACAGAAAGAACTATGCAAAAGCATCTAAATAAGTAGGAAATATAACTCACTATATTCTAAATAATATTTTCTCTCAATTATGAAATATAATACATTATATTTATGTTCTTTCTTTTCCATTTTCGGGTTTAAGAATGAATTAGTTACTCTTAATTTCCCTCTGTTAGCATATTTAACTTTTATAGGTTCTTTCTTTATGTGGTTTTCAAACCAGAAGTTGCAGCTTTGCTAAAAACAGATGTATCCCGTCTCTTGCAAACAGAGAACTGAACCAGACTATGGATTCATTGAATGTTGGAACCACAAAGCAAATATAGACAGGAGAGAGATGATATGTATGGATGTATAAAACATATTATATACATATATAAATATGTCAGCAATGAAGTAACTGTACAAATTATAGTTTGGTTCACACAAGCAAATTGCATTTTATATATAAAATCTTGAGATTTTTCCTATATTGTAAATATATAGTATATTTACAGAACATGATAGGAATATAAATGTGTGAATTTTGTATTCGTAATATCTGAAATATAGCAAAAGGGCTAAAGAAATAGTTTTCAAATATGGAAAAAGACGTGACTTATTTCTATATAATTATTAAATCTTAATCTAAGTGCAAATGATGGAAAAGATAAACCTGGGTGTATGTATGATTGGTATGAAGTTAATTATGAGTTGAATATTTCTTCTGTGATAGCCTATACATTTTGCTACTCTTAAAGAGGAAGTAAAAAGAATTCACAGCAATCCTTTTTATTTAAGGATTCAGCAATCTATTTTACTTAGCTGCCAAAAGCTGAAAGCCTCTTTGGTTTTCCTGGACTGGATCCCACTATTCTTTCCTCACCATCTTTCATTTTGATCCACTAAGGCTTACTGGTGGTTAGACAGTACTCCCTTGGATGTGCCCCTCACTGCCACCGCAGAGGCCAGCCACTGCCAGTTGTCCGCCTACGTGTCATTGAATAAGACTTGTGAGCCATGTCTCTCTCCACGCCCCTTGCTTTCTCTCTGGCTGTACATCAGGTTTCTGAGCTTGCTGGTGCAGGGGTTACTAATTCACAGAACTGAGTGAAATTCCTTTGTCGACCTCAGATGCCTTAGCAACTACAGAGAGGAGTCTACAATATTTTTCATATTGCTCTAAAGAAAAAAAGAATTAAATAGGAAAAGAATATAAGAATATCTCCTGAAAAAAATGTACAAATCAGAGAGGGTGTGCATAGGCACTCACAACAATGTGTTAAATTTTACTCTTGTAACAATGATTTTCGAAGCATTGCTAAACATGCACTAATATCACTTAGGAGATTTTTGCATGCTTAATAATTACTAACTAAACTACTAAGACACAGTGCATTTTTCTCTCATAAGTTCTAATTTCCAAAGAAAACTCTAAGGCAGATATGACACCCTTTCTAAATTATATTTTTAAAATTCTAATATATGAGATAGCTACAATAAAAACACTTTTTATCTAGTGCTTAGAGCATTTCTAGATCAAATGTGCACAAGGTTAACAATTATCGTAGCATAAGTTAAAGAGAAACCTTTATTTAAAAAATAGACTTTTTGGTCATTTTTAGATGTAAAGTAGGAAAAGCATGTATTTCAGCACACCCCATTTCTAGAGGATTATTGTAACACCATCTTTGTCACTGTGCTTTGCAGCAAACATAGTCTACATTTAATTTACACCAAAATTAATTTTATCATCTATGTATTCAGAGCATTTATTGCCACACAAAATTTAATTTTGATAGAAGGCATGAAAGGTATATTTCATTATATATATATATATATATGAATATATACCTATATGTACACACATGTAGTTCATTATTCTTGACTGTGAGGGCTTATGACTATTGACGTTGTCAATTTTTATCTCATTACTCATCGCTGCTTACTGTGGGTGCTAATAGTATATTTCCATGGAGTTTGTGTGTGCTGTAATGTAAATTCTGACATTGCTAGTGTCAGTCACTAATCTACCTCATTCAGTTCATGTCAAGATGATACATCACAATGCTCAACAACTGTCATCTCAGCTTTAAATAGATCTACATTTTCTCAACTTTACAATTAATTTTTTTGTTTAGAATCTAGTTACTGTTTTAACAATATGAGCAACTAACTCATTCTAATATATTCAAAGCAACTGCTGATTTTAAAATATTCCCTTCGAAAATTAAGCAAAAAGAATAATAGTTTTAAATGAATAATAAAACAATTTATTATAGAAAGAAAATTGATCAAAACTTGCTTTTTGAAAAATTTAAGAGTTGTACTTTTATAGACTTTTATATTTTACTTTAAGTGCATTTTAAAACGATACTTTTACAACGTTTAAAAATATGTAAGTTAATTAAGGTGGACCTATTTCAAGTTGAACCTTCCCAGAGTTATATAGCTGGAATATTTGGACATATCTTGACTTTTTGCAGTGCATGTATCCTTTCAATAGTTTTCCTTCTATTTCTCTTTCTTTGCAGTCTCTTCCCACTTACATTGTTAATATGTTTTTTATTTTTCATTCTTCTGTATTTTTCCTTATGCATCTTCTTATGCTCTTTTTCTTTACTCTCCTGAGTTATCTGTTCAATTGGCCTTACAATTAAAATATTTTAATTAATTTAATTAAGTCATTTCCCTGTTTTTCTCCTTTAACCTACAAAAGTTTTGAAATGCATGTCAGGATTCTTTCTCTTTCCCTTTCATTTCTCTTGATATAGTCATTTCTGTGTCATTTTCTAAATTTCATTCTTCTAATCTATACTTCCATATTGTTCTTTTTATTCCTGTTGTTCCAAACACATTTTAATGTTCTCCTGGATTTCCCCAAACATTCTCAATGACTAGTGGAATTCTAGTTTCAAAAAAATATATATATATCCTGAACATTCATGTTGGGAATTCCCTGAAATTAAAACAAAAACTTAAAAAAATTGAATGGCAAAATAACTGAGTTGCTTTGATAACCATGCTTATTATAATAATATTTCATGATTTAAAAGTAATAAAATATTTTGAATATGATATTTTGAAAACAATTGCTAAAATCAGCTAAGTTATTCACCAAAAAGATAATTGAGTTTTTTTTTTTTTTTTTTTTTTTTTTTTTATTTTTTTTTTCTTTTTGCGGTATGCGGGCCTCTCACTGCTGTGGCCTCCCCCGTTGCGGAGCACAGGCTCCGGATGCGCAGGCCCAGCGGCCATGGCTCACGGGCCCAGCCGCTCCGCGGCATATGGGATCCTCCCAGACCGGGGCACGAACCCGTATCCCCTGCATCGGCAGGCGGACTCTCAACCACTGCGCCACCAGGGAGGCCCGATAATTGAGTTTTTATGTATGTAGTACCAACTAAGCTATGTATAAAAGAACCTGCTTGAAGATTTTGAGGTTGCCAGGGCAATATGAGGGCAATTTCTAAGCCAGCCTGCCAGAGAGGAAGAGTATTCTAACCTTTGCAGCTCTAAAGGATAACTATGAAAGTGGTCTCTACAATGAGTAAACTGATAATATACTCCATTTCCACATCCATGCTTTGTACAGCTTTAATATGCAAATGTCTTCTTCACTTCTCTTTCTGTCTCCAGGTTTTTCTCACAGCAGTCTACCCAATACCACCACCAGATGCATCTTCCCAATGTGTAACTTGAGTTATACCAGTCATATACTCCTAAAACAGTTGCCTCCATGCCTGTCAAATAAAGTTCATTTTTAAAAGATGTTCTATAATCTGGCTTCAGTCTACTTCTCTATCCAATCTATCTTTTTGACCTAATACACCAGTTAAGTGGGGAACATATTCTTATAACCCCAGCAAAATTAGACTTTCAGCTCTGCCATTGTTTACACTATCTCCTCTAAATGCTCTTCTCTCAACTTGGATGTGTCTGAATTCTGTTCATTAAAAATCAGCTTCTTGAAAACTTCCTGGATTCCAACTAACTGAACGTAATGTTTTCTTCCTCTGAACTTTAATAACACATTTATTGTATTATGTATTCTGTTTGTGTGTGTGTGTGTGTACTTTTAATTTCCACTATCAGACTCTAGGTGACACTATTAGTTCCTTAAGTGAAAAGAGCCTCCTGCCTGATTCATCTCAATATCCTCCACTATTTTTACCATGTACTTTATATTAGATAACATTCATGTGTATTTGATAAATGATTGAATAAATATGTCTTTAAAATTATTATAGTAATAGGAATTATATGAAAGAATATAAAATATTTTGTTAAAAATACCTCCAATTTAGAGGTATTTTTTGCCCAAAGTACCTCCAAACCTTTCTTTATGAATGTGTCTTAAAGAACAGTAGCAGACCTGCATTTGTAGGGGACACCTCATAACCTGATTAGGGCTGCTCCCTGGCTGGAGAATAAACTATTGAGAAACAAAACTCTATGAATGAATCTTCCTGTGGAAATGAGTTACCTAATTATTGAATCTTATAATGTTCCCCCACACCCAGTACCTGTCTACTTCTTTCCTGGAGTCAGCTTATCAAGGCTACAGTTTCTCATAGCTTGGCAATAGACTAGACCCCTCGTCCCCTGTCGCTGATCTTTCTTAAGCAATGTGGTAAGAGAACAAAGGTGAACCTCTTTACTTTCCCCTGAAGACTTCCAATCCAGGCTCTGATTTCTGACATTGGTCCTTCTGTTGGTACAAAGTCTAGTTTCTTTCTGGAAGTAAAGGAATCATGTGAGAGGGGTTTGAGAGAGAATAAACAGAATTCCCCCCCCCTTTTTTTCCCCAAGCCACGGTCAGATATAAAAGGAGACTCCAGGAGGTGATTAGATAATTATTGCCACTTCATAATATAAATGATCAGGTCCTCTGGGACCTACACTCTGGCATTTCTAACATTGGCTCCTCATCTTGATTCTTAATTCCTGTGTGTTTATCTGGCATCTCTTTTCTGCTTTTGTGTAACCTTTGGTTCATCGAACCTGAACCTGCTTACCTGATGAGGTTGTGACTGTTCAAGTTGGTGCAAAAATAGGTCCTGATAGTGTTCTCCATATTTGTAATCAGACCTGTTGCTCCACCAGGAGCACAAAGGTTATCAGATTGCAGCACCCCCTGCCTTCATGGACTCTACGAGGTTCCCTCCTTACTTTTCCTTCTCACAAAGAGAACTTCCTTTCTTCTTTGAGTAGAGCCAGCCTGGTGGCATGTTTTCACATTTAACGCATTTATGAAAATATTTTTTAAGCATAGCAGAAATCACATTTTAGCTACAATAAGTCAATAAAGGCCAAATAATGTAGAATGGAATTATATCAACTTCAACTTACTTTGAAGATCAAAAGTAATTAGAACTTTTCCTGTTCATCTAGATTGTTAGCAAATATTGCTATAATGGCTTTATTTGATGGCTTTCTCTATGTGCATCATTTTCTTTTTATTTCAAAGCACAATGAAGGTACTGTGTCTTCTTTCTTCTGCCACCTCTTCTGGGAGGAACACTTGGGAGACCAGCACTGTGTCTGCTATCTCCTGCGTAGCCCATCTCCTTTCTTTGTCATGATATAATACAACCATTACCCAAAAAAATGTATATATATAACAGTTACTCCTGTCTTCATTCTATGGATTTGAAACGTGACACATGGGACTGAAGGCCATTTATTGAATGAGTTAAACAGCTTTGAAAAAAGCTTCTGAGGCTGAGACACAGAAAATAGCATAACCTTATTTCAGTTACCATTTTATGTACATAGGGAAAGTGACATTCAAATTGGCACTTTTGTTTCACCGTTTCAAATGTGCTAGGTTATAATCATGGAAGTAACTACTACATGGTTCTTTTTCCTTTCCTTTTTTTTTTGTTTTTTTGGACAAAAGTTACAGGAAAAAAAAGTCTTACTGTTGAGGAGAGCTTATAAGAAAATGAATTTTTTAAAAAGAATCATCAATAAATATTTTTTAAAAATTAGAGACAATGGAATTTATGGGGTGGATATTTGCATATCAGTGTAAACTAAATATAAATTTTCTTTTAAAATACCCTTTGGTAGTAGTTGATGGTTGCCGCAATCTATTTTCCCATGACCTCTTAAAGAGGGGTCATAACAGTTTTGAGATACTCATTCTTAAATGTTTAATTTAATGCTGAGTGCCGTATGATTGATAAATGTTCTCCTGACCACTTCTGGTCATCAGACATTTAAGGAACCTACGGAGTGGCATATTGACTTGTTCTTCAAATATGGAACCTGACATTGGCTTCGCTAAAGAATTTCCAATTTTTGACTGCAATAGCAAAATAGATATTTTGTTTCTCTCTTAGACTAATATAAAGCATTTCTATGATATTGAGTACTTAATGCAGTTTTTCCACTGGTTACATTTGAGACATAGGTCAAGTGATTTTTGATATAGTTGATATTAAAAGTATATATATGTATATATACTCATATATATATATATATATATGATGCACCATTAGAGCATACCTCTAATGTCCAAGTCATTAAGATCAATGATAAGGGATGACTAGGATGTCTGTTATCAAGGATTCAGTGTCGTCCATGAATTTGTGTGGACATATGTTTGCTTTAAATTATAATGAACTTTGTATAAGAATTTAAGTGTAGAACTAAGACAACATAGATAATTCAAGGCAAAAATCTAGTTATGGCTGAAATATTAATATAATCATGGAAAAAAGATGTGGATATGGATCTGTACTTAAGTTACCCTGGTAACTGTCATTGTGCCTTGTTCTTTCTTCATTTGTATTCACAACTATAGTTAGTCATCATGCCCATAGGTAAATGTACTGAAGGATACTTTAAAATAAACATTTTGATGCATCCATGTCTTGTACTTAGTAAATAGCACCAGGTAAATTTCGAAGGTAACTTTCACATTTTGTGAAATCCAGGACAAGAGGAAGAAATCTGGGCAAATTGGTAAAAAAAAATTTTTTTTAATAAATAAAATAAAAGCCCAAAACCCACTTCAACTATATAATAATTTGCAAAAGTGTCCTTTGTTAAAGTGTCTGTCTTTGAGAGGCTTCTCACAAGTTGAATGTTTATGCATAATTTAAATTATTTACTTTTTTTTTTGTATACTCCCAAGTTAAACAAAATCCATGAGACTTGAAAATACAGTCTATGCTGAGTGACGTGTTCTAATAACAACGTTAGGGTTTCATTGTACAATAGACTCAGGGAAAGGTTTCACAGGCAACTCTAACAAGACTGCACAGCAAAGACATACGTTTATCCTTTATTTAGGATGACAAAAACTTAAACATATCTTTCAGTTCTGTATTTTTCTCACACAGATAGACTGTATATCAGTAATCTGGACACCAAGTTATTTAAAGCTATTATTTAGTACCATAATAAGTAGTAATTTAAATGCAAGGTAAAATCACCACATTGTCTTGTTTACTACTGATGTTAATTTTAAGCTGACGTTCAGTGCTCCCCAAAAAGGCAGCCTATGATTTGTTATCATTAAACTGTCAACTCTGCCTTGAGTTGGAAATAGATTCATACTACACTCTTACAGCATATCACTTTATTTTCTATCAGTCAAAAAAAAAAATCTAGAGTCGTTTTAATTGTGTCTGTGCTATTTTTCTATTAACCGTTTCATGCATTTTTCCTGGCCTTTTAATTGCAGTTTAATAGTGGTCATTAACACATTAAGGGATGTTAGAAGAACATTTGAAGTCCTCTTGACTTCTACCAAAGTTGACACTTCAATGCTAGAGTAATTTCAGCTATTCATCTATTTAATAGTGACCTATGCAAATGTGGAACCATGTCATTTTACAAATTGACTGTAATAATTAACTAGAAAGGCAGAGTAAAATGAAACAGGTTATAATTAGAATATAACTGCTACAGTATTACGTCAGCTAGAATAAAATAATCTCAAATGATTAAATTGGTTTCAATTATTAAGAATCAGTTTAATGTACCCACTGTTCTGATTTTTACATTTCTCTTTTTTGTGTGCATTAGATGTCACCTCATACAATTTATGTATTTTATTCATCTTGGTAAAACAGGCATTACAGAAGTTTAATTAAGTAGTAAAAGACTTCACATTATTCTGCTGAATTCTAAATTAGTTGTAGAAATTAGTCAGAGTGCATGCTACATACAACTCAGGATCATTTCAATTAGCTGTATCTATTAAGCCACCCAATATTCCCTTTACACAGTAAATATATGTAACATGTAACTAGCCATCAGAATATATAGTTTAGTCACATAATTATCACAACTTTCCCAACTAGTTCTTGGATGCATCATCTTTACATCACTTTTTTGAAAAAACATAAAAGCCATCTTTCCAAAATTCCAAGAATTTCTCACATTCATGACTCCTGTACACTTGGCCATAGGTCTGGCTTTGTGGGCATATGGCACAGAGTCTCTGCACCCACAGGGGCCCCTCACTTCGTTCAGTGTTCTGCTCTTGCTATATTGAAATTCTTAAGATTTTTGAACAAGGAGTGTTTTCCTTTCATTCTGAGGCCTACACATTATATAGCTAGTCCCGCTTGAAAGATCTCATAAGGAAACATAATAACTTGTTCACCTTTGGCCAGATATTCAACATTTTACTCATCATTTTCCTTGTTATTAGGGATTGACTCTTCCTAACATGTGACTTCAGGAAATTTTGTCATGGAGGCAGTGTGGATAAGGAGGACATCTACTTAGCCAGTTAAATTAGCCAGCAACCTTGGTAATCAGTAGAGCCCAAATAATCACAGCCAGATCATTTCCTGGTATGTGGACTGTGTTTTAATTAGCACCTTCGTATCCCAGTGTATATATTGGTTTTAGTTACTAACTTCTTCCTAAAACAAAGAAGCTATATAACAATGGTGTTACAGTCAAAGGTATTTGGAATATGTTCAAGTTTAGATCATATGACTTCCAGTGATACCGTTCCAAAAATGTTTCCAGCCAGTACATATCTCCAAATTCTGGAAAATCCTTTATCCTCTAATAATCTAAGATGATGCCTGAATAGTTTAAAATTCACTTTTTAATAAAGATGAACTTTGGTATTCTCAGCATATAGTTATTTTTGTCTCAAAGTCTGGATTTTTATGCAGAAAATGCCTTATTCTATGAAGGTATGTTGTTGATATTGTTTCTTCTATTACATCCTCTTTTATTCTAATTGATCCTGACAGTTTCAGCACTTTGATTGGTAGTTCAAGAAGTGCAGTCAAGAAAGTTCATGTACTATGATCAATTAAGGTACTAGTTAAAAATGCATATCCCTACTGAATCAAAAGTTTGTCTTATTGATTCTTCCACTTTTTAATGTGCGACTTGTTCTGTTACTTTAGGACTTTCTTAGGAGCATATAATAATGATTTTGCAGTGTACTGCTACATAACCTGGTGGGCTATTTAGCATGCACATATGGCTTCTGTGCCTTGAGGAAATCTCTTCAAAACTCCAAGACAGGGATTGCTCAGAATAAAGGTAAAGTCTTCCTTCCTCCTGTAGTTCAGTATTACTGAAATCTATTCCATCCTGGAATTCTGAGGATATTTCCAATGGTTAGAATTTATAGTATGGAGAATTGTAAAGAAGCCATTGTCCTACCCAGAAAATGGTAATCTGATATCTATATATATACTATGAAACAGTTTTAAGAACTAAGGAGCTGACTAAACAATCCAGAGATAGGATGAAAATTAGCATATCCCTTTCAAGAAGGCTTTTTCTTTTTTAAGTTCATCCCCAAAGCTTTTAATCTTGATTTCCATGAAGTTATGAATCTGAGGATAACATCAAACACACCCCAAGATCAGACTGATTCACTGAGGTACTTTCCTAAAAACTTAGATCCTATCATCAAGTAAATGGACTTTTCTTCACAGGACTTAGAGACCAAAACATTTTCTTCCATCTGCACTGTTGTAATTCTTTCAAATACATCAATTCAACAATTTTTAACAACAATAACTCATCCTGACCTTTTAATAATCAAAAATAATGTATTCAATTAGTTTTCTGATTGATTTGACTCTTCTTTTATCAGTTTAAGCTGAATATTGAGTCAGAAATGCAGTATATTCAGGGCACCATGAGGTCAACTGGGTGAAAAGAGAAAATACTTATTCTAAAGAGGATAGCAATAATTTTTTAAAAAAACCATTTAGGATTTGAAAGAATGCCTTGAGCTTGAAAATCACTTCTATTTTTTTCCAAATGGAATTAAAGTTCTTTATTATAATGTAATTGTAATTAATATTGTACAATTGTAATAATATAATTATTATTAATTACATTTTCCAAATGTAATTAAAATCCATTGCTTGGAACAAAGGCAATCACTGGATTACAATTATCTGTATTTCTAAAGGAAACAATTAATATGGCAGGTTTCAGTTACATAGTACAATTAACCAGATACTGTATGTCTTATAACTATTAATTCACATACCTGGAATAATAGTAAACACAAGTAATATATGCACATTTTATTCTAGAAGGCAATTTTTAAAGATCTGTCTTTAATACATTTTTAATTTAGTTGGTGATTTAAAAAAATACCGTTCATTTAGATTTGTTTCTATATTTATATGTGACATCTTGAATGACACATATTTAACTTTCCAGAATCATATATATCATAATATATCACAAACAGCATCATTAACATTTCAAATGGGGGTTACTTCTGTATTCATGAGGTAGAATTTAATAGTAGATTAAATATAATTGCAAGTGCATTCTCATAATAGAGCTACAGAGTTGTCAATTAAATGTTATTAATGGGAGGTTAAACTTTCTATGAGTTCAGAGACAGTGTCAAATTTCAAATTCCAAGGTTTACACTAATATCACCCACACAATTTGTTCTACTTTTTAAAAACCTCAGTTTATACAGTGATAAAATGGACTGAAAACAGTCTCATTTCTTTCAAAATGGGTGCGAAGATTAAAGACTGTCTTCAAGATAAATAACAGAATAAAATATTGTAACTTCTAATTGCTGATAGGAGAATACTTAGTTTTTATTTACATAAACTCTGTTGTAACTGATTTGGCCAAAAAATGGGAAATAAGACAAACTAAGGAATAGGCAGTCTTTTTATACCCTCTCTAGTTTTCATTGTCCCCCACTGCCTATCAATGATTCTCTATTTAAGATGTTAGCTCTTAATGAAGGTATTATTATAGAAAAGATACTTACATGGCTGGAGAGCCAAAAAAAATTAATTTCAGACTTTTTTCTTTAAAATTCCAATTTCCCATTAAGAACTAAAGAAAAAAAGTACCTTAATAAACAAATCTAACATGATGAAAGGTTCAGTCTTGGCCTAATGTATTCAGAGAAATAGTAAAATAACCAAAAATCTAAAAATAAATATTTAAAAGCTTTACTCAGTCTCTCCAAATGGCAACAGGAAAAGTAAATTCTTGACCTGCTCTCAGAAGCCTTTCTATCTCAAAGTTCTGACTAGATGACCACTCAGCAGCCTCACTCACTTTATTAGACAGATAATAGATCAATTTCATCTTTATGTGCCACGCCCCACCCCCTTTAGGGTAGTCCCCCTGCACAAGTTCTCCACAACAAAAGAAATCTAGAGAACTCACCCAGCAAAAGGGAATCCTTCTACTTTAGAACCTTTTCTTAAGGGTGGGGGGACAGGAGAGGGTTGATTATGGGTAATATATAAATAAGATTATCTGCATAACGATTTTCCTCCTGGTTGATAAATCTTTAGCTCCACAAACAGCACTCCTGATATTTATTGGTCTTTCAATTGTTTCTTGTATTTATACTTTCTACCATCTTTCCCTCCATTGATGCTGCATAAGTGAACTTGCCTGCTGCTCTGCTAGCCCTCCTAGCAAAACCTGGCTCTGGAATGCAAGCTCCACCATCTCTGCCCTGGTAGCAGGCTGGGGATATGTTCACTAGGCAAGTACCCTCACAGCCACTGACTGCAGCCGAAGCAAAAGTGGCACTGTTACAAACTACCAAATACTTGGGTACTTACCAATTACCAAATTTGTGTAGTCTTGCTGGAGTCACTAAATTTTCTTTCCTGGAGGGTGCAAAATACCAAAGGGTGAGTGGCTGAACAATAACCACAATCTACCTGTTACTGGCCAACAACACAGAGCAAATTGGGCTCTAATCTGAGCCTGACTCTGGTTGGGGTGCTGTTCTCTGGAAGGGAAATAAGGAAGCCATTTATTGCTATTCACCAGGACCTTGTCTATGGGAATTTCAGCTTCGTGAGGCAAAAATATACCTGCTGCAGTTCTTGTCTAAGTTTTCTTATTTTATCTTTTACCGACACGACAGCTTCTTACTTTCCTCATGCTGAAGGAGTGTCACCAACAGCAAGGATTCAGGAATTCTTTCTGGTGGTGAGGGAGTCTGTGATTCTTCAGATAAGTCCCTCAGAAATATGATCCAGAGAAAAAGGACAGTTTATTACTCAGCAGCTAATAGTAGCTAGAGTGTCAGCATTTCCACAGGATGATGGGAAGAGGGTTAGATGATTCTGCACATGCAGTTGGGAGCCTTACAAGAGAGGAATTCTGAGGCAGAACACCCAAATCTTTTATGATGGGAAGTACCATTCCTGACTTCGCTCCAGAGGGATGGAGACATTATTTTTATAGTAATGAACAGTAAACCTGCCCTTTGCTGCAGAGGGAGATGCTCTATCAGTCTTCCAAGGCTGTTCATTTTACAGACAGTCTTGAAAAGGTAGTCTGTAGCAACTATAGTCAGTGCTTCTATTCACAAGACATGCCAAAACACAAGAGACGCATGGAGGATATTCTCACAACCCTGTTATTTTTCTTCTTTGATATAGAAATATTTGTCCTACCTCCCCCCATTTTTCCTTCTCACTGCTGCGTTTTTCTCAGCACTTACTTTTTGGAATGATGATGACTTTTTAAAAGCAGGAACAAAAATTATTATATATAATTTGCCATAAAAATAGAATATTACAACTACAAAGTACATATGTATGTATATGACATTGTATAGTATGTATATAGTATTATGTGCATACTAAACACAAAATGAACAACAAACATTGCCTCATTTTTTACATGATGTAAAAATAATTGATGTAAAAATAATTTATTCAGTATGGATTCATCTAGCAAATCTCATGTAAAGACACTCTATAACTAAGAAAGTGAAATTAAAACACTCCACAAAAACATTGAAAGTGTTATAATGGTATTTTTTCTGATAATTATGGTGGACAAAAATGAGAAGAAATAAGAATAAACCTAGTTCTTATGGTTATGCATTTTCAAGTCAAGAAGTTTATCATGAATTTTTTAATTAAAACATATACATATATGTAGCTATGGTTAATTTTAAAAATGATATAGAAGCAGGCTTATAATAGTGTCATGTATCTCCTGTGATATAGTTATGACATTATGCTCCATTATGAGATGATTACAGAAGAAAGATAGAAATGAAGGAAAAGAATATAATGTCATCTGAAAGGCCACAAATGCTGCTGTCAGAGATGAAACTGAAAAACAGATCTTTTTCAAAGGGTCTTTTTCTCAGGTGTAATCTGATACAATGTTTATAAAAGGACGTAGCCATATCTAGAAAGCTGAACAGCAAAGACCAGTGGATTTGATTTCGGTGCCCTGAATCCCTGCTATTTATTTGCCTTCCGAAATCATGTTAATCTATTTAATTACCCATGTAATTAAAAGAATCACAATGTGCCAGAATGAAATGTAGTTTTAAGTGATTAAATAAATAAAATAATTAATATTGTCAAATTTTATAAACAAAACAAAATAAAAAAGAGATATTGTATTGCTAGTATTCAATTAAGTGGAATTTTTAGTAGCAAACAACTCAGGTTTTCTGAGTGTTTTTTCTGAAAAAATAAAAGTTCTTGCCTGCTTGTTTTGATCAGCTATGTCTAAATAAAGGCAGTGACATATGTTTTGGTCAAAACTATTTTGGGTACATACCATCACAACCATAAAAAAGTTCACAGATTTGAATGAATATTCTTCTGGTTTGGTCAGTCTGCCCTGAAGAAAGGGCACAGAGAATACTTTAAGTATTTAACAGGAAGAACATACTTACATTTTAAAATATAATGACAAATATTTGTTGACTGTTTATTATGCTTTTTCATTATGAGTACAATAGAATTTGAATAATGCTCTTATATCTCTTCATCAGTTCTAGACACCGGCTAATGTGGAAGCCAAAGGAAAATACAGAACCACAGAGGGACAATAAAAAGTACTGGCCTGAGTAAATTAATACTGTCACCCCAAAGAAGTTTCTTTGTGCCCTTGAGCAGTCAATAACCTTTTTTAAACCCCTAGCCCCAGGCAACCATTGATCTGTTTTCAGTCACTATAGATTATTTTGCTTGTTCTAGAATTTCACGTAAGTGAAATCATGTTGTATGCATTCTTTTGTATCTGGCTTCTTTTGCTCAGTGTGATGTTTTTTAGATTCCTCCAACTTGAGGGGTAAAGCAGTAATTAATCTTTGTTTTTAAATCACTGAGTAGTATTCCATTGTATGAATTGTGTGAATATGCCAAAACGTACTTATCTATCCATCCACCTTATGATGGATGTTTGGGTGGTTTCCAGTGTGCTACAATTTTGAATAAATGTGCTGTGAATACTTACGTGTATATATTTTTGTGGACTTATGTTTTAAGTTCTTTACGGTAAATATCTAAGAATGGAATTGCTGAATTATGTGGTACTCATATATTTAACTTTGTAAGATAGTGTCAAAGAGTTTTCCAAAGTGGTTATGTTATTTTATACTGGCATAAGCTATGTATGGAAGTTCTCATTGCTCTCCATCCTTGCCAATACTTGAGATTGTCAGTTTGTTTTAATTTATAAGTGTGCAGGGTATCTCAGTGTGGTTTAATTTGCATTTCTCAGATGACTAATGATGATGAGCAACTTTTCAAGTGGCTTATTGGCCATTGATATCCTTTCTTTTGTGGAGCATCTGTTCAAACATTTTGTCTATTTTTAATTTAACTGGGATTTTTGTCTTTTTATTATTGGGTTGTAACAGATTTAAAAAAATATATATTCTGGATACAAACTTTTTGTCAGATATTTTTATTAGAAATATACTGTCCCAGTCTGTAGCTTGCCTTTCATTTTCATAAGTTTCATATGAAGAGCAGATATTTTTAAATTTTGTGAATTCCAGTTTATTAATTTTGTTATGGTTAGTTCTTTTTATGCCCTACATAAGATTTCTTTGTCTATCCAAATATCAGGAAATTTTTTTCATATTTATCCTAGAGTCTAATAGTTTTAGCTTTTGTGATTAGGTCTCTAATTTATATCAAATGAATGTTTTATTTAGTATAAGGGTTGAGATAGTTATATTTCTATATAGATATCCATTTGCTTTTTCAAAATTTGTTAAAAATACTCATTGAATGAATTTGGCAACTTTTTCAACCATCAATTTCCCAGTTAGGTGAGCCACTGGTTCTAAACTATCTACTGTTTCGAATTGAATGACATGTTTATCCTTACTGTTAACACACTGCTTCAATTACAGTAGCTCTACTTTAAAAACAGCTCTTTGCTATTTAAAATTCTTTACTTTTCCTAATAATGTTGAAATCAGCTTGTCAAATACTACAAAAAAGCATACCGAGATTATGGTTAGAATTGCACTGAATTTATAGTACAGTTTAGAGAGAATTACCATCCTAATTTATTGAGTTTTCCAATTCATAAATGTGATATGAGTATCTATGTATTAAGGTCTTTATCTCAATAATCTTTTGTAACTATAAATATACAGGTCTTGTAAATATTTTAAAAATTATTAATATATCATGTTTTTAGTATTGTTAAAAATGGTATTTGTGAGATTCATTTTTCTATTGCTTACTCTTAGTATATAGAATACAATTGACTTTTACATATGGCTTTTTCATCCCACCAAATAACTGAAAAGCCTTGATAAATTTGCTTTTTAGTTATTGTTGTTTTTCTCCCTAGATTATTTGATTGTCGAAAGTAAATTACAATATAATCAATGAATAAAAACATTTTTGCATCTTCTTTCAGATATTTATGCCTTGTGTCTTTTTCGCATCTTAATTCACTGGCAGG
Organism: Mesoplodon mirus; assembly: GCF_964341445.2. Taxonomy (NCBI): domain Eukaryota; kingdom Metazoa; phylum Chordata; class Mammalia; order Artiodactyla; family Ziphiidae; genus Mesoplodon; species Mesoplodon mirus. The sequence goes on along the minus strand of NC_138985.1, from coordinate 81,544,082 downwards.
CATCCCTCGTACCAAGTTGAGGTAAGAGCAAGTGTCTTTACTTTGTTCTTTATCTGAAGGAGAACATACTATGTGTTTTACAATTAATTGTGACAGTAGCTGTAGGTTTTCATTAGATACTCTGTCAGTTTTGAAGAGTTACTTTCTATTGCTAGTAATTTTTAATCGATGGATATTAAATATTATCAAATGCATTTTCTGCAACAATTTTGACTATGGCTTTTCTCCTTCATTCTGTTAGTATGGTGAATTTCATTGTTAATATGTAAATTTCATTTGCATACCTGGAATAACCCCATTTGGTCATGATGCATATTTCTTTCACCATAATGCTGGATTCAGTTGGCTAATATTTTGTTAAGAATTTTGGCATCTATGTTTATAGGAACTATAGGTCTTTAATTTTTCCTTCTTTGCTTTGTTTTGTTTTATTTTTGGTCTGATTTTTCTATCAGGGAGATAGGGTAAAATGTCTAATACAATGTACCAGTAAACCCTTCTGTGCATGCTGTTTTTTGAGTGACATTTTAAATTGTGAATTCAATCTATTTAGTAAATATAAACTATTCTGGTTTTTTAATGCTTCTTATTTCTGTTTGTGTCTTAGGAAGAATTTGCCCTTTTGGTTATAATTTGCCAAATTTCTTGGTGTAAAGTTGTTCATGATATTACTTGTTATCCTTATACATTGTGTAGTATCTGTAGTGATATCTTCTATTATATTTCTAATATAAATCATTGTGTTTTCTAGCTTTTTTTCTTAATGTGTCTAACAATATGTATATAAATATTATGGACTGTTTATAAAAACCAGCTTAGTTTAGTTGATGTACTGTATTGTTTCTGTTTTTTACCTCCTTGGTTTCCACTCATTTTTGTTTCTTCTTCCTTGTATTTACCTTGTGTTTAATTTACTCTTTTTCCCCCTAGCTTCTTAATATGGATACTTAATGTCTTTTGATTTTTAACATCTAAATTTCCTCTGGAATATTAAGAGATATGTTATTTAATTTGGTAAAATTGGGGGATTTTTCAGAAATATTTTTATAACCTAATATCAGAATTGACATCACGCCTGTCCTGTTTGTGGTTACATATTCCATCTCTAGTACAGTGTTGGAATGGACTATAAAAGGATGTGAATTTCAGAAAGTGGGTGTCACTGGGGACTATCTTTGAGGATGGCTACCACAGGTGCATACATATTCCACACTATATCTTCAGGATGAATTGACCTTTTTCATTATATAAGATCTCTCTTTATTTCTGAAAATATTTCTTGTTCTGAATTGCACTTTATCTTATATTAACATAGATACTCTAGCTTTTTTATGATTAGTGTTTTCATGTTATATGTTTTATGTACTTCATTCAAAATATCTGTGTCTTTGTATTTAAACTGAGTTTCTTATGGACATTATAAAATTGGGTCTTGATTTTTAATTCAGTTTGTTTAGACCATTTACAATTATTGTAATTACCAATATGATTGAACTTAATGCTACAATGTTGTTGTTTGTTTTCTGTAGTTCCTACTGTTCTTTGCTTATTTTTATCCCTTCTTGCCTTCTAATTGATTGACTAATTTTAGTGTTCAATTTTGTCTCCATTATTGTCATTTATGTAGACTGTATCTTCATATATATTATACCACTTAACATACAGTGTAGAAATCTTTCTATTTCCCCCTCTTCACTTTTGTGCTATTGCTGTCATATGTTATATTTCTCTGTATGTTATTAATCTCAGACACATTGATATTGTTTTTTTTTTTTGCTGTAAACAGTCAATTATCTTTTAAAGTAATTTAAAATGAGAGAAAAAAATATCTTTTTTTTTTCCAGTGTATTTACCATATCTGGTAGCCTTCATTTCCTTAGTGTGAATCCAAATTTCCATTTAGGTCATTTATAGATTCAAGTGTCCATTTGGATCATATTCCTTCAGTCTAAAGAACTTCCTTTATCTTTCTTGGTAGTGCATGCCCTTGTCTACTAGTTCCGTCATCTATGTGGATTCTAGGTCATTTTTAAAAAATGGTTTTTATCTTTAATATTGGTCATATTTTCTTGCTCCTTCACATATCTAGTAATTTTTTTTTGGATGCTAGACATTATAATTATTATGTTGTTGAGTTCCTGAATTTTTTGTTTTCTTTAAAGAGTATTGAATATTATTTTGAAAAATAGTTAAGTTGTCTTGTTGATCAGCTTGATTATTAGGTTTATTTTTAAGTTTCTTGTGGCAGCTATAGTATAGTTTTTAACTCTATTCTAGTGCTAGTTTGGCCTTGCCCATCTCAGGTATCTACCAAAATCCTGTATGTTCATTGAAGTCTTTCCACTCCAGCTAGTTAAAACTTAAACATATCCCAGCCCTGTGTCAGCTCTTAGAATTTTTAGTTCACAATTCCCCATAGTAGTTCTTTTTCTAATACTTCTTTGCCGAGCCTCAAGTCATCTCATAGTGACATATGTGCACCTTAGAATTCAGGGAAAAAAAAAAAAGAACTTCTAGGGAACTTTATGGAAACATTTATTTGCATATCTCCCTCCTTCCTAATATTGTGCCCTACAAATTCCAGCCGATCCAGCTTGGCTGAACTTTGAACTTTATCTCTTTAACTTTGTAAGGGTGCTATAATTTGGTTGGGTTCCCCTTCCAAATTGTGCCTTTAAACAGAAAGTCAGGGAAATTATAGAATGTACCCCTTTTTCTTGTTTCAGTGATCACAGCCCAGTGGTCTAATGTCTGAGAACAACTATTTCATATGTTTTGTTCAGTTTTCTAGTTGTTTACAACAGGGAGTCATGTCTGATCTATGTACTTCCACATGGCCAAAGTAGAAGTTCTTTTTATTTTTAAACTTTGACCAAATTTTAAGTTCAGTGAACCTAAATTATGCAGAATATTAACTGATAATTGTATTTTGCAATATTCCTTTTTGGGGAAATCTAAACAACTACAGCTGAAAGGGACTACAGCAGATGGTAGATGAGATGAATTTATTAGCTAATCAGTGTCATAAGCTTCAGTGCTGTCTCCTGCATGGAAGTAACATTAGCCTATGTAAATAAAATTCACTGAATTTTAAAATAGTCTCTTGAGATTTCTATATTATCAACCAACCAAAAAATGGAGATGGAATATTCCATTAACGTTTAAATAAATTTTTTTTCAGGAAAACCATTAATGGAGTATTTATAATATAGCAACTCCAGTCCTTTACATTATGACAAATTTAATAAAGAAAAGAACCAAAAGCAAGAAAGAAGAAAACTAGAAAGAAAGGACATAATGGCCTCTGAATGAGATTACAGAAATAATAAAATATATGATGAATATGGGACAAAGGAGGAGCAGAATTTTAAAAAGCAAAAGAAAAAAATTAGGGAACACTTTAACCAAGATATTCAGAAATGAATTACTTAACTACAAAATTCTATCCATTCCATTTGTGAAACATTCACATGGTGTGACTTGAAGCTCCCTGTAGAGAGAGGTGAGAGAAGACAGCAGGTTCGTAGGAAGGAAGGCAGGTCAGACTTAGCAGAAAGAACATGAGTGAAGCATGAAAGTAAGAAAGTGCAAGGTAAGTTCTAGGAATGAAAATAAAACCAGTTTGGCTACAATGAGGGGGAGTACTATAACATAAGACTGGAAAAGATAAGATAAATTGGGGCCAGATTATATAGGCCTTTGAATACCAGGCTGAGGATTTGCTGTTCTTTTTGGTTAAAAATGGGGAGTCACTGAAGGTTTTTGAGTAGGGGAGTGAACTGACCTTTGGGTCAATTACTCTGGCTGCAATGTGTAAAGTAGATTGGAAGAGGGAGAGAATAAAAGTGAAGAGACACCCTGGGAGGCTATTGAATTAGATCAGGTGACAAGTAATGAGAACCTGAACTATGGGAGTAGCAGTAGGACTGGAAAGAAAAGGATGAATTCAAGATACCTTTCATGGGTCAAATCTATGGGGCATAGTAACTAATGAGATCTGAGGGAACTGTTAAAAAAGATTCTGAGATTTTTTTAAGCCTGAGTTACTGAGTAAGTAGGGAAATAAGGAGAGACAGCAGGTTTGAGTGGTTGTAGGTATATGTGTGGGGGATATTGGTGGTGGTGGTTTTTATGGTGGGTTGTTTGTGCAGAGGAAGTGATGAGATGGATTTTGATATGCTATCCTTATAAGTAGTGGAGGGTAGCAATTTTCAGAAAAAGAAATAGAATAATTTAATTCTAGTGTTAGAAGGACTGCACTTAGTGTGTAGTTGGCACTCAATAAATGTTGACTGAACCAATCTTTATTAATTTCAATGGATGTTTTTTACTCATTCACTCAACAGATATTTATTGAACAACTACTATATGCCAGGCACTGGTCTAGATAATGAGAGGTATCATAGTTTTCAGTAAAAATGATGTCTCCCTTATGGGTAACTGGGAAAGTCTGCTGGGAAAGAGATAATTGAATGAGTATTTACAATAAACATCGTATGTATTGCTTTAGCTAAAGCACCACTTGATATGCAGGAAGATAGCAGGGACCCTTCCAAGTGTAGGATGCTCAAGGAATGTTTCTCAAAAGAATATCTGACTCAGCTGAAAGGCTGAGTAGGACTTAGCTAAGTGAAAAGGGGTGGAAGGGAGTCCAGGTAGAGGGAACCTCAACTGCTAAAGGCCAGAGTGATAAAGTTTCGAGTCTTTTGAGGAATTGAAAGAAGTTCATTATGGTTGAGTCATAGAGTATGAATAAAGATAGAGAATTAGGTATGGGCCAGTTCATAAAGGGTCTTATCCATACCTTTATAAGGACTTTGTATTAAGAACAGTGAGAACTCACTGAAGGGTTTTGGCAGAGAAACAGCATGACCATATTTGCATGTTCTAAAGATTCATTAACTATACACTCGGAGCAAAAATATTTAATGTGCCCTCAGGAGTTCACATATAAACAAACAGAAGCAATGTAATAAGGTAAGGCCTACAATAATTTAAAATGCTATTTACGCTAGCCTATACTCATTATACAAATATCAAATTCTATAGGAACACAGCTAAGAGGACAATTGATATTATGTATAAAAAGGGAAGTGTTAAAGAAGACTTAAGAAAAGGCCATTTTGAGGTGGGCCTGGAAAGTTAAATAGACCCTTGAAATAAATAGTGGAAGTAAATAGCCAAGTAACTTTTCATTTACAACTTTAAAAATCTCTCATTTGTGTCCAAATACTGCTTTTTCTGTCACCAGCGTTCTGTCATATTGTTCATTTTTCAATTTGTATTTCATGTTGTTTGTTTGAAGTATAAAGGTATTTAAATATATGTGAGAAAAGCTACCTTATCCAATCACTAACATACTCAAGTCACAACTATCTTCCAAGTAGTAAAAAAGTATTTCAGTATGTTAGCAATTGGTCCACCTTTGTCAGGAAGTATGTATTTTCTACCCATTAGCACCAGAAGTAAACTCGAGTCTGCCTTGTCCATCTGTCCCCTGGGAATTTGGCTCACTTCCCTGCCTTTCCCAGCTCCCTTACGATTAGGCTATTCATGTGACTTGAGCTCAGTGGAATACCTCAATGGATCCTACTTCCAGACTTAGACTGGTAAAGGTCCTGCAAGAATGTTCACATTTTTCAATCTTCACTCATTGGTTTGCTAAATGCAGGTGATCCAACAGAGGACTCCATAGAGGCCCCAGGGTATGATGGAGTCACAACATAGAAGGAGCTTGGGTGACTGTGTCACAGCTTGGAAGACAGCTGTCTATCTGTAAGATTCACTCAGCCATCATTAGACTATAGAGAAATCATTTTATTAGATTCAAGCCCCTGAATATTGGGAGTTGTTTGGGAGTTGAAAATTGGGTTCAAGTCACTGAAATTTGGGAGTTACAACAGCTAGTGTTAATTACCTTGACTAATACAGTCCTATATTATTTCTTCAGTGCTTCTAGGAATTTGAGGGCTGCTCCAGGCCTTCAGTCTCTGATACGAGACTTTACTGCTAGAACTCCACTACTAAGTATATAATATCTACTCTTTACATAGTCAATGAGTATAGTATCAGTGCTGATTCTTAGGAACTTTGGCTAAATCTTAGAGTACTCAGACAAGTTTGTAATGCCATTTAGTAATTAGTCTAGCTAATGTTCATTGAACAGACGGTGAATCAAGTGATGTATATTTTCTGCCTTGGTGTGCCAGACATTAGATTATGTGGTTGGTAGTTTTTGCCTTGTTGTTCTTATAGGATAATAATACCAGAGAATAATAAAGGAATTATCTCTTACAGCAAAGTAGGCTTATCTTGACATAAAACACAGCACTACTTTTTGTAGCTACAAACATTATCTGGTGAAAAACGCTTATTAAAGAGATATGGGTTGCTCAGTATTACCTGGTTACAGATAGATGTGAGACCAGAATTAGTATTAGCTATCATAGATCTTTCTCAAATAACTAGGTATATAGGTATATTGTTAAGAAAACTAAAATTTTAAGTGTACAAGATAATTTTTTCCTAGCCAGAGCTTTTCAGAAAATATCACACTTTGCATTTAGATCCAATAAGAAGACCTAAAAGCCTACCCAGGTCTTCATCATTCTCCCATTCAGAATCATGTATGGTTAACTCATGCAGGCCTGAGTTGGAAACCCTGTTTGATGCCTACTGACTCTTTGATAGACCCTGGGCAATTTACATAACCTCTCTCAGCCTCATGAAATAATAGTACCTTATGCTTCTGCCCTTGCTCCCCTGCAGTTCTTTTTTTCAACACAGCAGCCAGGCTGATCCCATTAAGACATTTAAGTCAGATCATTTTATGACTTTGCTCAAAACTCACCAATGGCTTTTCATCTCACTAAGAACAAAAGTCAGTCTTTATAATGGTCTACAAGGCTCTATATGTGATTGGATAAATGTCTGACCTCATTTTCTATTCCTCTCCATGTTCACTCTGTTCTAGCCCACCAGCCTTCTTGCTAGTTTTAAAAATTGCCCAGTGGAAAACAGGGTGTAAAAACATGCCTGGTTTCTATCTCCTCAGCAAGATTATTATTTCTGATAATATTCTGAGAGTTTCCATAATCTTCAGAGTAAACTCATAATAATAATGATAATTATTTTATTACGCTTTTCATGTAACCAACATGATGTCATTCAGTCTTCGTGGACACCCACCCTAAGGGGTGGTAATAATACCTAATGGTTTGGGAGTGCAATCTGGAATCACACTGAGTGGGTTCACATTTTCCTTCCACTAGTTATTGACTGTGACTTTGGGCAAGTGACTTAATCTGTCTGTGTCTTAGTTTCCTCATATGTAAAATTACATTAAAATAGCACCTTCTATCTAGCAGAGATGTTATTAATTAATATTTGTAAAGTGGCTAGAAGAAGGTTGAGCACATAGCAGAAGGGTTTGCTAAATATTTAACTAAAAATGAATTCTTAGTTTTTGTGCCTCAATTATATTATCTGTAAGATGGGGATAACAATATAGGATTTATTGCACAGGGTTTTTGTGGAAATTAAATGAGATAGCATGTATGAATTATAAAACAGTGCCTGGCACATGGTAAGCTGTCAGTAAATGTTAGCTATTAATATTTTTATCATCATAAAAACATGGAGTTGTAGACAGATTAACTGAAATGTGCCAGGTTACTCAACCTAAGAGCAGCTGAATTGTGTCTTTGTCCAAGACTACTTTTAACCACAACCGTAAAAAGTTATAAGCGTATTTTGTTGGTGAGTCTCCATCATTCAAGTGAGGCATAAAAACTTTCAGTTTCTTTTTCTTTACATATGATGGTGGATATTTTTGTTGTGTAGTAAGCTTTAAAAGTCCATCCATGTTGTTATTGTTTCCTTTTCTCAATTTGTTGATATAGCCTCATTTCCAATCTATTTATGTAGATAAATCTATGTAGATAAAGGAGAAGCAAGAGCTCACTGGAAATTTGTGGAGATTGGAGAGTACCAAATCCGAATTTCTCCTCACATGGAATGTTTTCCTCTCCTTTACCATGACTTCATTCTCAGTTGCCAAACTATATCACACAGCAGAAGAGTTTTGCTGGACTGGAGAAGGCTGGGGGTCATTGGACAGTCTTACAGAAAACATCTGGGGGTACTGATCCATGTGGATGTAGCTAAAGCAGTCATCCTGATTTCAGAACTGCAGACACCGCCCATCCCTTCCTTTTTGTGTATTTGTTTCTTTTGAATTTGTGATGTTCACTTGTGATAGACAGGAGAGAAATTGTTAGAGAACTATAATATCAGTAAGCTAGGTTGTTTCCACATCAATTCTATGTTTCTCATCCTTCATTTGTTCAACCACAAAACCCAACAATAAGCTACGTCCCCAAAGAAACAGTATTGCAAAACAACTCTAGGTAAGCAAAGGCAGCCAAGTATATGTTTTAGAATGTTTTCAGAAGGAAACATCTGCAAAATGTTTGTGCAGTGGGAATAACACAAGGGTTTACATGATAATTGTGCAGCTTATTTTCTTTTCTGGCAATGAGGAAACACCCATGCTGCAGCATATTTAAAAATATTTGTGTATTTCAGCTACATTTTCATTGGCAGTGGACACACAACCACAGTAACCAGGATCAATCAACATTCTATTTTCCAGCTGTTGCACAAAATGTGTAATCAAGTCACAGAAATGTATTTGGATACACATATATGCATTCTTTACTTTTTCATTCTGTCTCATGAAGCATTCTACTGGAAAAACTGGACACATTTTGGATATCCAAATTAGAAATTATTTAACTGGAATGGGTGTCTCTATTTTATAAAACAAGTCTCATAAAGAGGAAAAGCACTAGTTGGGAGATTGGGATTGACATATATACCCTAATATGTATAAAATGGATAACTAATAAGAACCTGCTGTATAAAAAAATAATAATAAAGCATAATTTCTAATTTAAAAAAAAGAGGAAAAGCCCTATATTTAATTCATAGAAAAAGGAGGCTGTCCTCAGGAATTTGTATTTAAAGACAGCATATGATTTACTAGTAGTACTATGTAGTAAACAATAATGTGTAATTCTGGAAGTTTCTAAATTCATAAAGTCCTTGTCAACAAAAGAAAATGAAAGAGTCCTCAGTTCAACTCTACACTGAGGCTAATTGAAGGTCCTTAGCAAGTAGGAACTCTGTGTACATAGTGGTTAATCATGGGAAAAGAAGATGGAAACTTGGCTAATTCTCATTTTTTTTCTATATAAAAAATAAGCATGCACATACAGGGGAAAATGGAGGATAAAGATACATGATAAACAGTCACAGCTACTGAGAAGCTTATTAATTCTAAGCCACATATTCACAAGTAAAGTCTCTATGATTACATAAGTGCAGTGATGAGTGAGATTTGGGGGATAGTCCAGCAGAAACATTGTTCAAGGTTCCAGTCCTAAATATTACTGGAGCAAATTGAAGTAAACACCATTTAATTCAGATTTTTTACATCTGATTCATTATATGAATATCAAAATGTAACATGGTCCTGTTGCCACCAAAGCAGAGAGGGCCTTTGAGTAGAAATGTGAAGACACTGTTCATTGGCTCCTGCTTATCTCTGTGGTGATAAGTACGTGCTTGTTGCCTGACAAACCATAGCCAGGCTCCCAAACCAGAGATTAGGCAGCTAGCACTCACCTAGAGTCACCAGCCCACAGTGGGATACTGAAACCCAAAGATGAATAGCTTAGTGATATTTACCAACAAAGACCAATTAATTAAATGAACTACTCGGTTAATTAATTAACTGAATCTTTATCCCCTGAAATTGTAGGCAGATTTGGAAAAAATAAAAGAAAATCAAACAGAAACTAAGAATTACTGAAAAGTAGAAATCATTTTAAAAATATAAAACTAGGGAAAATGCACCGTTAAGCACATTCTGAATGGGATTTTGTTATTAGATCAGTGAATGTTCCCTCTATTCTTAGTGATTTAGAGCAGCTAGTGTTACCAATTCAAAATCAGTAAACTTTTGTTATATTCTGTGTATGTAATGAATTGTTTTCAACAGAATAGTATTAATCTAAATTAAATTCCTCACTTCCCTCTCTTTTCTACTCACGCTCCTCCTTCACCAGTAATTTGTTGAACAGATTTAAAGAGATTGTGACCTCACGTGCCTACAGGGACCAGTCAGGTGACATAAGGAGTTAACCAGGCTTGGTGGGGGCTGTGTTCTTCTGGACACCACATCTGTAGTCAAAGTGGGGTGAGCTGATTTAGCCTAGTCATTTGTTGCTTTGCAGATATTTGGGCATTTGATAAAGCTTCTGAGTTTATTTTTATTAAAAGCTAGAAATTTGGATTTTTTTTATTTGAACACACATTTTAAATGTTATCAACTAATAAAAACACTTTATAAAACTACTCTATAGGTAGAACAGTACATGTTTTCTGGCTGATTCAGCAACTTGTGACAGCATGTTTTGATCTTGACCAATTCATGAGGTCTGTTACTATTCTATGAGACCACACAAAAAGGCACCTAATCTAATCTAGGGATTGTTGGTAGGTGTATCAGTTATGATCAGCAGGGTTATGCTGTGATAACAAAGAGGCAGAAAGTTTAGAGGCTTGCAGTAACAAAGGTTTATTTCTCTCTTGTGCTCTATGTTCATCACAGGTAAAGAAGGAGGTTTTGTTTGTCATAGAGACTGAGAATGATGAAGTAGCCTCTATCTGAAACATTGAGTAGAGGGAAAAGAGATAAGGAAAACCTCACATTGGCTTTTCTCATGACATGCAGCATTTCGGTTTGTATGTCATTGGCCAAAGTTAGTCACATAGAGTTTAGTAAAGAATTTGGCCTTCTCCAAAGAGAGGTTTGGCCTTTCCTTCAGCTTCTGATAGGAATGTCTTTGTTTAGGGTGAGCGCTGGCTACAACTGACAATTTTACGGCGGGTGATGGCCACATCAGAAATATCAACCTTGTGATTTAAGGTGTGAGTTTTGGGTCATGCAATATTAGTTTACCTAAGGACTGAGTTCAACCACTTGGCCAATCAATCTATCATGCCTGTGTAATGAAGCTCCAATAAAAATTCTGGACTCAAATCTTAAGTGAGTGTCCCTGCGTGTTGTCACACATTGACACTGAAAGGGTAATGGGTCCCAAGGACAATGGAAGCCTTGCATTTGGAACCCTCTCAGACTTTCTTCTTTTGACTGATTTTCATCTGTATTCTTTCTCTGAAATAACCCGTGAGTACGGTAGTATTCAGTGACTTCTGTGAATCCTTGAGGGAATTATCAAATTTCACAGTGGTTTTGGAAATTCTATGAATTTGCAGTTGGTATCAGAAGTAAGGACAATACTGGAGGCTGTGCCCTAAAACTTCACAGTTTGGTTAAATCTGGACACCTAGTCACTCCTCAGTTCAGTAGTGTGGGATGTATAGAGTCCCCTCAAGGAGGAATAGCACAGGTAGGAAAACTGGAATATTTGTAAATTTTAATACAATATACCACAGTAGACTTAAGGAAGAAAAATATAATTGCACTCAGTCATAAAGGATATACATGAGTCAATTGCACTCAGTCATAAAGGATATAGAGGAGTCAGCCTAGTATAGAAATTTGAGAAGTTTGTGCCAGACCTAGGGGCAGAGTACACCTAACCATGAAGTATTGGTACAGCATGATATGAGCAGAGAACTTACATACAGTTTTATATTCCAAAATTAATCAATGGGGAGTGGTAAGTCTGGGCCAGGTCATGAAGGGCTTTACATGGTTAGCAAGATAAAGGTGTATAAGAATAAATAGGACTGATTGGGAAGAGGAATCTTGGATTAGGTTAGCATTATGAGGTCAGCAAGGAAACTGGGCATTAGGGGGAACCTCATCAAAGTAGATCAGTGTGTGAGAGACCACTCAGAGCAGAGTCTTGGAGAGAGAACCTCCATGGAGTAAGGCTTTTTGTCCTGAGCGCTCATTGTTATTCAGTCAGATGGGACCTGATGGTCTTAAGGGTTTGAAAATGCTGAGCAGAACTAATCATTCTTTTCTCACCAAGCTCTTTTTATTTTAGTTTATAAGTTTGGTCCCATCCCTCTGTGTAATTTAGACCTGTGTTGGGACACCTGGCTCCCTGGGTGTATGGGTTTTGAAGAGGTGCCCTGAAGTCCAAGTGGTAGAAACAGTTAATAGGTAATAAGTATGTTAAAAAAAAAAAAAAAAGGGCAAAAAGGGTTTTTTTATCGAGACCATAAACTGCAAAAGGTCATAGAAGCTCAAAGATTAATTAAGAGAGTAGATTTGACAGTGTGAGTTTTGGGGGTGGTAGATAAAGTGTCTAATTTTCCAGCCCAATCCCTTGGGAATAATAACAAGAAGGAACCCTTCTTTATGTTGGAGAACACAGGGCAGACAAGACTAGTGCCTGGCACTTACTACCAGGATCTCTAGCTAAAGTTTCTTCTACCAGAGTTGGTTGAGACCAATAGTGATCTTGGGTCAGAGTGATTCCCTGCTTCTGGCTCTAAGGCTTCCATAGGCTCAGATAGGCTTGAAAGATCAGCCAAATCTTCTAGGAGGGCCCATATGAGCCAAGTGAGGGTCAGTGTGTCCAAAAGAGCCTGATTTGCTGATGTTAATGACCTTGGAAGCAGAAGTAAATTGAGTGGAAAGGTTCAGTGATTAGTAAGGTTTATGATGAGAAATTTGTTAACTCCGGTATGTTTTAGAATGGAAATGGGTCTCACTTAAAAGACGAGTTGACATGCAGAATACTTCATGGTATGACAGAATGGAACGGAGACAGATCAAGGCCCCAAAATGGAGCTCTCCCTCACAGGTACTAATGCCCTGTGGAATTAAGCATCTCTTCAATGGGCAGATGGATGATCAGGGCACGTGAAAGATTTAAAATACCATCTATACACTGATGACTTCCTCATTCTTGACTCCATCTTTGACTTTCTCCTGATCTCCAGACTTGTGTATCCAGCTGCCTGCTCAACATCTGTAAGTAGATGCCTAATTGGAACCTCAAACTTGGCATTTCCAAAACAGGAATATTTTTCAACTCTAACTAGAATTGGCTACATAATTTGCAGGGCCCAGTGCAAAATGAAAACACAGGGCCTCTTGTTCAAAAAGTAGGAAAAAATGCCATTAAGATATTAGAAAGCTTTTTTCTTTTTTCTGTGCCCTTACTCAATTTGTCATGGTGTTTTTTCATTTGCTATTTAATGTCATAGTCCTTCAAACATGGGAAAATAATCATGCATGAGTACAGACCATCACAGGGCCAGGATGAGGGCAGCATCAGGAGTTACAGACAGTGCCTGATCCAGGACAGGATGGTCAAACCAGGCATCTCTCATTCTCATGGGTCACTGCCTTTCCAAAGGGTATTGCAGCCTCTTTGCTGGGTCATGCTAGCTATCTGGAAGTGGAATGGCCCGGGGATGCTGTAGGATGAGCATGTATGCTGGAGTGGAAGGTCTCAGAGGTCACTTCGTGGCTTCGTGAGGGCAAGCAAGACTGGGCATGACCTGGGGTATCTGCTAAGAATCCATCCTAGGGAAGAAGGGTGTCAGCAGAAGTTATAATCACATGTGATTTGAGGCCCCAGTGTTCCATTGGACTTCATTTATAAAACACAAAATCAAAGATCCCTAAAATGTGCTCTTCCCCAGAATCTTCTTCTCAGATGTCACCTCCTCAGAGAGAAGTTCTGACTCTCCTATTTGAGATGCTTTTTTCTCTGACACCAGGTGTGTAGTGTCTTTTCTTACACCAAGAATCCATTTTCCAGTTCTCTGAAACCAGCTAGTACCTGTCCAACAATTCAATTCAATTCTGACACAAACTATCCAGAGTCAGCACAGAACCCTCAGGTGGAATGGCTCAATCCCAGAAGACTGCCTTTCACTTCAGATGCCCGTTGCAATCCCAGGCCACCTGCACTTGTGACTGATCAGCTATAAATTGGGTCCCGTGACCCTCTTCCTTAGATTCGATAATTTGCTAGAACAGTTCACAGAACTCAGGAAGACACTTACGTTTATTGTTTTATTATAAAGCTACAAATGACCAGCCAGATGAAGATGTACATCGGGCAAGGTCCCGAAGGATCCCAAGCACAGGAGTTTCTGTTCCCATGGAATTGGGGTGTGTTACCCTCCTGGCACGTGGATATGTTCTCCCACCTGGAAGTTCTCTGAACCTCTTTGTTCAGGGGTTTTCATAGAGCCCAATCTCCAGCTCCCCTTCCCCTTCCTGAAGGTAGGGAGGGGGTGCTGAAAGTTCCAACTCTAATCACTTGGTCTTTCTGGTGACCAACCCCAGCCTGAGGCTACCTAGGGGCCCCATCCTAAGTTGCCTTATTGATATGAACTCAGATGTGACTGAAGGTTGCTCATGGTGAATAATAAAAGACACTCCTATCACTCAGGAAATTCCAAGCATTTTAGGAGCTCTGTGCCAGAAACCAGGGACAAAGACCAAATATACTTTTGAATTATTCCACATCTATCGAAAATAGAAGCTTGCATTATTCTCTTTCCCTTTCTCAGCTTTATTTTTCCTCCTCACCTTTAGCACAACTTTTAAATTAATAATTTATCTGTTTATATATGTATTTGCTGTATCTCCAAGTACACCAGCTCTAAGAAGTCAGAAACTTTGGCTGTCTTATCAACCTTTTTATCCCCAGTGCCTAGAACAAGAGCACATAGTGAGCTCTCAGTAAGTATTTGTTGAATAAAAGAATATATAAACATAACTGTATATTTAACCTAAATTTACAGAATAAATAAAAATTTTACTGATTATACCCAGAAGTGACTAGATTAAAATTTTCATATCAGGTAGAAGTAGGACTTGGAATCAGAAATAAAATTCATTTGTATGTTATATTTGCCTTCTTGAATTTTCACCATTTAATTTATAGCCACCATGTCAACATCTCTTTAAGTTCCTATAAGTACTGCTTCAATAACCTCGAACAATGGTTTACATTATATGTAAGATATTGTATTTGTTTTCTTTTGCTGCTGTAACAAATTACCACAAATTTAGTGACAAAACAAATTTATCATATTATAATCTGGAGATCAGAAGTCCGGAATGGGTCTCCATGGGCTAAAATCAAGGTGTTGGCAGAGCTGTTTTCCTTCTGGAGGTTCTAAGGGACAGTCTGTTTCCTTGCTTTTTCTAGCTTCTAGAGGCTGCCTGCATTCCTTGGCTCATGGGCCCTTCCTTCGTCTTCAAAGCCAGCAATGGCAGATTGAGTCTTTCTCAAATTGCATTTCTCTTGCTTACTCTTCTCCTTTTCTGTTCCATTTTTAAAGAGTCATGTAATTAGATGGAGCCCACCTAGATAATCCTGGACAATCTCCTATCAAAACCTTTCATTTTAACACATCTGCAAAATCTCTTTTGCCTTATAAGGTAACATATTCAGAGGTTCTGAGATTAGGACTTGGGCATCTTGGGGGGTCCAATATTCAGCCAACCACAGCTAGTAATTAGTGTTAGTGCCTGATGAATTATATTTTTAAAATAATTTGTAAAAGCCTTAGAAAAACTGTTACCAAGTCCAGTGACTATAGCAGTGAGGCAGCTAAACGAAGGCCACCAAGTGTGGATCTTGGTGCACAGGAGCGCATGTGCCCTGACTAAGGGATCCAGCAGTGTTTTAGTTCCAACAAATGACACCATGCAGAGACGTGAGCCCAGGGTGGTCAGTTCTTTCACTTTTTCAAGACAACCTGGAAATGCAAATTTATATGCAGAACCCCTGTTTTTTTGAAATGTTGGCAACAAGTCACATGATGTTTTTTGAAACAATGCGGGCTAAAACAAAACATTCTATAATCTCACCCTGACCCCTGAGCCACCAGTGTGCTGCCTCAGTTCTGGATGACCAAGAGGAGCCCTCCTTTGTTAATCTCTCCAACAGCCTTTTCATAGGCACTTACTGTATGCCTGCCTAGTGAGTTACATTCCATGTATTAGGAGCTAATGTTTAAAATTTTAATTCATCAACCACTGTCTGTCTTTTGTGGCATGACATTATTTGGAGTTAATTCATACACTGTTACATGGAATGAACATGTATTGCTAAACAGACATTTCATTAAAACAGTTTTGTCTTTATTTACTCACTGAAGAAGATTTAATAAGTAACTATTTACTGAGCAAGTCCCTACCTATGTGAGGCACTATGGGAGAACATGAAGATAAATCATACAGAGTCCCCTTCTTCAAGATACCTGTCATTAAGGGCTCACATGTTAAAATTTTGACGAAGACTATTGAACTTCAGTGGGAAAAAAAAAGGTTACTTCTTTTGAGGAGGATTGAGTCAAAGACTTAAAGTATATGTAAGTTGAGCTTTAGGGAATTCCCTGGTGGTCCAGTGGTTAGGACTCTGAGTTTCCACTGCAAGGAGTACATGTTCGATTCCTAGTCAGGGAACTAAGGTCCCAAATGCCGTGCGGTGTGGAGAGAGAGAGAGAGAGAATAAATAAATATTTTTTTGTCAAAAAAAAATCCCAATAAATTATAAGTTGAACTTCAAGAATAGATACTAAATATTCCACTCCTCTTTTTCTTACAATTTTTTTTCGGTGTATAACTTGACAGTTGTCTTAAGGCCCTAGGTTTATTTGGACCTAGCTCCATAATTATGTCTAGGTAACTTATTAATGGATGCAAGTTTTAAAGGATGTACTAACAATGAAAAATGAATAACTGATCAAAGGAATTAATTTTAACCCATATTTTTCTTATGCAGCTTTAGGAATGCTTAGATAGATGGAAAATATAGTGTATTGTCTTAGTATTTGAACCAAAAGTAAAAGAATAAGTGCTAGTGCAATGAGAAATGTTAAATGTGATGGGCAAACCAGCTGAACAAACAGGCTGGAAATTTGTTTTATGAAACTCACCTTACAGAATTTCACCCAATAAAACACATGGGCATACAGTATTAATTTTTTTCTGTGTCTATGTATCATCACAAAAGGCCCTTTTTAATCATTCTGGGTGCACATTTGGTCCCATTTGAACACAATTTATGAACACTTACTTTCTTATTTGAATTCTACCCTTTGACAAAATGGGCAAGAGTCCAAGCATGCTTAACTGTTAATCTAGTACATATAGACCTGAATCTTAATGTAAAAGAACTCAAATTCACCAGAACTCTACATACTGTGAAATTATAACCTTTTATTTTATTTGGTTGTCCTCAGTATAAGTCCATATCCTTTTCAGACTCACAAATAAATACCTTTGAATACAACTGAAAGGAAATACAATTATATAACAGCAACTACAACAAAAATCTCAGACTCCATTTTAATCATAAAAAAAGCACAATAAAACAGGAGTTAGAAAAGCCATGTTTCTTTGACCTGTTGATTTCTCATTCTATAAGATTATCCCCAGAAGCCTGCACTCTACCACTTTTCCCAACTCAGACATAGACTTGGCCAGAAATGAAGGAGCACAGGGCAAAAGGAATTAACTCATTGCTGCTTTGCCAAATAGACATTTAAATCTCTCTCTCTTTTTTTTTTTTGTGGTATGTGGGCCTCTCACTGTTGTGGCCTCTCCCGTTGTGGAGCACAGGCTCCGGACGCGCAGGCCCAGCGGCCATCGCTCACGGACCCAGCCGCTCCGCAGCATGTGGGATCTTCCCGGACCGGGGCATGAACCCGTGTCCCCTGCATTGGCAGGCGGACTCTCGACCACTGTGCCACCAGGGAAGCCCTAAATCTCTTTTTTGTCTCATTCTTTCCTATAACTTCCAAGGCATCTGTGAATGGAGTTAGACACAAATCCTTTGTAGTCAGTCTGCAAGTTTTGTCTATTGAGAGCAGCACAACTAAGTTATAATGCCCTTTGAGCAATTTAGTGTGTATCACTACTATTTCCAATACTAGGGTAGTTTCCCTCTAAAAGATTTTTGAATGTCCTGCGTCAAATCCTGCCTGGACAATGTTTTCTTTATTTCCTACTTCCAGTTTAGTTTGCATTTTATCACACACAGGTGTTCCTGAACTTTCTGTCCTTTAAATGTGTTGTTCTGGTCATCTTTTTAGAACTGTGTTTGTAAGCCCATAAGAATTCAAATAAAGACATTTTTATCTTGCCTGTAATAATAAGTTGTATATTTTAAACAAATGAATACTCATGTGTGACTTGTTCCTGCATTTA
>NC_138985.1:81403356-81520856 GCF_964341445.2 Mesoplodon mirus | reverse complement strand
GAAGGAATATAAGGAGTCAGGTATATCTCCTGCAAGGATTTTGGCCTCAGTGACTGGAAGGAAGGGATTGCTATTGCTGTGATGAGGTGGGTTATGGATTAAGCATGTCAGCATGTTTGTCTGAACTCACCTTGAGTTCTTGTACAATTGAAGGAAAGTATTTAAATCTTCATATCTTCAAAAGCAACAGTTTCTCTTTGTATTCACCTGTTCATACAAACCATTCTTGCCACTTTTGTCCTAGAGGAAGAAATGCATTGCTTTGAGTGATTCAAAATGCTTATTTTTTATTAGATTTAGCGTCAGGAATAATTTTATTTAGTTAATTTTTATTGTGGATAAACATCATGTGTAAGGCTGGAAAACCCACCAGCCAGCTATGTTCCAAAGGAGAGCTTAAAGAACAACTTATTTACCAAAGCAATAAAGAATGCGCTTGTGACAAGGGTAACAGAATTCAAACAGAGAGTTTTGGTGGATGATCTCTGGAGGCCAGGGCTGATGGTAGAGATGATATTACAGAACTGGACTTCCTGACAACAGTGGAGATATTAGGCATGTTACTACTAGAAGGAAGCTGGGAGCAATTATTATGATGTGTAGCAAAGTTGGTGTAGTAACCAGAGCAGTAGGACCTGCAAAGAGCACAGTGCTCTTAGGGGCAAGGTTGATGAACAGCCAACAAGAATGATGCTTAATTTATATAACTGAGAGAAACCAAGGATAGCTGATCAGGAGGCTGAAAACCTGCCTTAATGAAAAGGCACAAGCTCTTGCCAATTTTCAGACTTGAGTTGGATCTCAGACCCAGAATCCACTGACTGAAGAAGCCGAGTCCCACAAGGAAGGAATCTGTAACCCATGACAAGTGTATATGGAAGTGATTCTCTCAATTCTTCACAAGGCATCCATAGCCATTTACTCAGGTCATTGTACACTGGGGAAATGAGAAAACAAGATATTTTGAGGACTGTTGGACACAGGGTCTGAATACACATTGATTTCCAACGATCTGAGGCATTATAATGCCCCCCCCGCTGGAGTGGGGGCATATGTAGGTCAGATAATAAACTGAGCTCTGTCATATATCTGACTCACAATGGGTCTACTAGGTGTATGAACCCACCTCATGTTTATTTCCTAATTCTCTACATGTGTAACTCCAAATGTATAACTTGGTAGTTGTCAGAACCCTCACGTTGGGTCCTTGGCTTATGTGTGGGGTTAGAGCTATCCTAATGGGAAAGGCCAAGAGGATACTTTTATATCCTAGACGTCACCCCCTTGGCCAAAATAGTAAATTAAAAGTATATTGCATTTTTGGAGACTGGCAAAGATTAGTGCCACATCTTAAGACCTAGAGGGGTGGTGGTAATCATACCTCATTTAACGCACCACTCTGACTCCTACAGTAACCAGCTGGGTCATGGCAGATAAAAAGACGGCTGTAAACTCAAATGCAGCTGCTATGCCATATGTGGTATTTTGTTGCACCAATTGTAGCTGCTGTACTATACCGTATGTGGTATTTTTCCTAGAGTAGATCAACACAGCCTCAGAGACATGATATGTAGTCATCGAGGTGGTGAATGTGTTCTTTTCTTTGTCACCATCAGGAAAGAGAATGTGAGATAGAAATAGTATCTGTATTAGTCTGCTCAACTGCCATAACAAAATACCACAGACCGTATGACTTAAACAGCAGAAATTTATCTTTTCACAGTTCTGGGGGCTGGAAGACCAAGATCAGGGTTTCAGTAGGGTTAGTTTCTGGTGACACCTTTCTTCCTAACTCTTTTCACTGTGTCCTCACATGGCTTTTCCTCTGTGTGTGCACACTCCTGGTGTCTCTTTCTCTTCTTATAAGGACACCAGTCCTATTGGATCAGAGCCCTATCCTTATTACCTTGTTTAACTTTAGTTACCTCCTTAAAGGCCCTATCTCCAAATACAATCACTTTGGGGGTTAGGACTTCAAAACATGGATTTTGGGAGGACACAATTCAGCCCATAGTAGTAGCCATTTATGCTTTTTCCCCAAGGCTATGTTAAGACTTCCATCCTTTGTTGTAAAATAGTCTGATGGGTTCTGAACTGTCTTCACATTCTACAGAGAAACACACTAGTTAACTATATGAAGTGCATCATATTAATTAGACCTGATTATCAAGAAATCACAAGTACGTTGGAGGCCCATGCATGGTAAGCACATGTGCTTTAAAGGTTAGGAGGTAAACCTTACAAAAGGATCTACCACATCGATGAGATCTTTAAAGATCCCTGGTGTAGGGCATGGCAGGACATCCCCCCTAATAAAGCACAAATTATTGCATTTTTCATTGCTAGGGAGGAAGCACAATGCTTGATAGGCTTTTTTCTTAAGGTTCAGAAGGCATAAAATTCCACACTTGTGGAATATTGTTCCAACCAATGTGTTAGGTGACAAAGATGGTTGCCTTCTTTGAATGGAGCCCAGAGCAGAAAAGTGGTCTGCAGCATATCCAGGCTGTGGTGCAAGAAGCCTTGCTGCTTGGACCATATGGCCTTTGTGTTATTGGAGGTATCTGCGGTGACAAAAGTTACCATGTAGACTTCATGGCAAGTTGCAGTAGGAGAATCACAATGTAGATCTCTAGGATCTGGAGCAACATCATGCCATCTGCATCAGAAAACTATGAACTATAAGAAAAACATCTGGAATGCTAGTGGACCATAGTAGAGATGGAGCATTTAACTGTAGGGTATCAAGTGTTCATGCAGCCTGAACTGTCCAACATGAGCTGGAGTTTTCTCAGATACACACAGTGATAAGGACCAGAGGTAATCCATTTTAAGTTGGTAGTGATGCATTAGAGATCATCATTTAGCACAGCAGGCCTAAAACACACAAGTAAGCTAAATGAGCCTGTGGCCCAAAAACCCATATCATCATCATCGCCTTTGCACAAGTGCTTCTTCCTCAGTTCATATCCATGACAGCATAGGGGAGGGAGGTTCCCTATTACCAGCTGATGGAGGCAGAAAAAGGCCAAGTTGGGTTCATAAATGTGTATACAGACTAGAAAATGGATTGCTGCTCAACTTCAGCCCCAGTCACAGGTGGACTAGAAGACAGTGCTGATGAGAAGTCATCACTGGGCAGAGCTTTGGTTGGAGAATTGTGTAATTCGCTTTGTGGGAAAAAAAGAAGTAACTTGAGATTTAAAAAAATATTCATGGTATATGCTCAGTAGTGCACAATGTTCATTGCAGCACTATTTACAATAGCCAGAACATGGAGCCAACCTAAACGTCAATCGACAGATGAATGGATAAAGACGATGTGGCATGTATATACAATGAAATATTACTCAGCCATAAAAAGAAACGAAATTGAGTTATTTGTAGTGAGGTGGGTGGATCTAGAGTCTGTCATACAGAGTGAAGGTAAGTCAGAAAGAGGAAAACAAGTACCGTATGCTAACACATATATATGGCATCTTAAAAAAACAAAAAAAACGTACTAATGAACCTAGTGGCCGGGCAGGAATAAAGACATAGACATAGAGAATGGACTTGAGGACACGGGAGGGGAGGGGGAGGCTGGGGCAAAGTGAGAGTAGCATCGACATATATACACTACCAAATGTAAAATGGTTAGCTAGTGGGAAGCAGCCACATAGCACAGGGAGATCAGCTCAGTGCTTTGCGATGACCTAGAGAGGTGGGATAGGGAGGGTGGGAGGGAGGCTCAAGAGGGAGGGAATATGGGGACATATGCATGCATATGGCTGATCCACTTTGTTGTACAACAGAAACTAACACAGTATTGTGAAGCAATTATACTCCAATAAAAATCTATTAAAAATATTCATAGACTCATGAGCAGAGGCAAATGACTTTGCTGGTTGGTCAGTAGCCTAAAGAGAGAAAAAAAGGAAAATTTGGGGCATAGAGGACTAGGAGAGAGCCTGTAGATGGATCTTTGGAAATGTGTATAAAATGTAAAGATTTTGGCTTCGTACGTTAATGCTAACCAGAGAGTATCCATACATAAGAGGACTAAACAAACAAGTAGACAAAATTACTTGCCAGTCCACATTAGCCAGCCTCTGTCATTATCAGTATTCCCCAGTGCTTGTGCAATGGGATCAAGAATGGAGTAGCAATAGAAGTGGGTGTGGAGGATAAGCTTGGGGTCAGGAGTGTGGGATCACACTCACCAAGGGTGATATAGTTTCTTGTGCTTATTAAAGTATAACCTATTAACAAGAAAATAATACAATATTGAGCCCTTGATATAGTTCCAGCCCTCAAGGAAATCAGCAAGCCTCTTTGTAGCAAGTGATTATAGTAGAACACTTAGAACACTTCTACCGTGGAAGGGGCAAGGTTTATTTAGTCTGGAATTGACATATCTTCTGCATATGTGTTTATCTTTCCTATAATGTCACCTCCCAATTATATAAGGCCTCACAAGGTGTTTGATCCACTGACATGATTCCACGTAATATCTCCTTAGAGTAAGGGATTACAAAGAATGTATAACAGTGAGCATGTAACCACGTGATTCAGTGGTCCTTTATATACAGCCAATCTGATAGAGTGAAGGGACCACCTTTGAAGGGGCAGCTAAGGTATTGTCTTATCGATGATACCTGCAAAGATGGGTCTCCATCCTCAAGAATGTAGTATAATTCCTAAATCAGCAATCATTATTTAATGTGGTGTCCCAGTAGGTAGATGTAAGGTTTCTCTTATATGACAGAGGCAGAGAAGAATACATATGGCGCCCAGTTGATCCACCGACAGGCCCTTCTCACACTTTTCTGTCTAAATTTGATGGTAAATGGACAAGTGCACCAACCACAGCCTGAGAAGAGCATTCTGAAAAGAATCTAGAATTTTTGGGATGAGGGTCTGGGTCACTCCACCATGTATGTCACCTAGACCAGCAGTGGTGCTGGCTGAGAATGAGGGGGACCTAGAATGGATAGTAGAGGAAAAAGACAATAAGTACAAGTTGTAGCCTTGGGACCCTTTCCAGTGACAGGGACTATATTTCATCCTACTAACTGTTGTCTTAAGTTTCCCCAGAAAAAAGAGCAACCATAGTTTTGGAGATGGGATTTCCAGATGGGATGAACTTACTATATAAAGCAAATGGGTTTGAGTGGTACAAGAGATAGCCTGTAGTTTAGTAAATACTCTGATGTGTCTGTCAGATCCCTCTTCAGGACTTAGGCACTAATTCCTCCAGCTGTGGGGAATATCAGCTGCTGATAGCTTTTTAGGGAATGACTGTTGGGTGATGGAAGATGCCTCACACAAGTTTTTACCCGGAGGGAAGACTGCACCGAATGTCCAAACCATCCCATGTAGGGTACAGAGACTCAATCCACCAATTTAAGTCCACTTAGCATGGCCACCATAACTCTACAGCTCCCTGTAAAATTGACTGATGCTTTATTTCCCCCAACTGCATCGCAGTTCAACTAATCCTTCTCCCCAGTCATGCTTCCCTTACTTCCTTACAGGTTTTGTTTCTGAAATGACTTTCTGGTAAACTTTCTGCATGTATTCTCCTCAGAGTGTGTTTCCTTATGAACCCAAATGAAGACACTGATAATTGCATTCAAACAACAAATAATTTAGCTTTGCTTGATTGGGGTCTTAATATGAATGTATTCTTACAGTTGGCATTCCTTTGTGCCTTCTTTCATTTAATATCATTTTACTGAGATTCATCAATTTTGATACATATAATAATATTTCATTTATTTTCACTGCTGTATAGTACCCAAAGAATGTATATACTGCAATTTATTTATTATTTCTTCTGTTGATGGATATTTGGTTGTTTCCATTTTTATTTTGATATTATAAACAATGATACTAGAAGTATTTTTGTACCTGTGTTTTGATGTACATAAGAGTTTCTATAGAGTATTGTAACACTCATTTTGCTTGAAGAACAATAATTTTGGGCTCAGATTGACAAGCAAACTATGAAACCCAATAGGTTTCACCCATCATCAAATTTATGCAGATGTTAGAAAAGATAAAGGCAGCCAACAAAGCATATATAGAAACAGGATAGCAGAGACCCCATTACTTTCAGAAGTTGCTTCCCATGCTGTTAGTCATTTTGTACTAAGAGAACATGTAGTTAGAGAAGATGAGGCTGAATGTATGTGGACCACTTAAGATCAGGATAACCATCGGATTTGAGTCCCATCATCATTTATACCTTGATAGTTGTGTAACCCCCTAAGTGATATGTGACTGTTTCATTCTTTTGTGCAGCTGCATGTCAGTTGTCTAATCTCAGTGACCATGTGCTTTGCTCAGTACGTAGCAACGTCTTCAGGACTGTTTTTCACCTTGAACCCTGTTACTTTTATATATTCGTTGTGTTAGTGTTGCAAGGGATTTGAATAAGGGTCAAAACTTCCCTATCACTGATGCTGAAGGAAAGACTACAATCCAGCTATTCACACAGTCCACATATATACGTAAAAGTACAATTGCTAGGCCATGATGTATGTGCATGTTTATCTTTGTAGGTACTACCAAACTTTCCCAAAGTGAATACACCAATTTGCATTTTCACCAGGACTGGATGAGACTTCTTTTGCTTTACATCTTTGCCAACTCTGGGATCATCAGACTTCTTAATTTTGCCACTTGAATAGATATACAGTATTATTTTCCCGTAGTTTGAATTTTCACTTACCATTACTTATCAGTAATGAAGTTGAGCAGCTTTTCATATGTTGAGAACACTGTGTTTTCTCAATGTGAAATGTCTGTTCATATTTTTTGCCCATTTCTCTATATGATTATTTGTCTGCTTCTTATTGATTTTCAGAGTTATTTACATTTTAGCAATACTAATCCTTTATCAGTGTGCAGTTTGTATTTTTCCTCTTTTATCATGTTTATTTTAAACTCTTGTGGAGTTTATAGTTATACTGTGTGGTTTGTGTTTAGGGTCGTGTTTAATAAACGCCTTTCTATCCCAAAGACATAAAGATATTCCCATGTGGATTTATAGAAGGTTTTAATCCATTTGTATTTGATTTTGGTATTTTGATGTGTGCATGAGGTAGTGATACTATATACAACACAACACACACACACACAGAGATTGTCCCCATAGAATTTTGTGACTGGCACATCCTTTCACCACCAGACTGTGATGTTCATTTTATCCTGTGCCATATATCAAGTTTTGTATGTAGTGGAATTTGTTGATAGAGTTTGAGGTATCATATAATTCTTTTTTATGTGTTAATCTATAGATTAACTACTTTCTACTTTTGAATTGAAATCAAATTGGTCATATTATCCTTTTTGTACATTATTCAAATTAATTTGGTAGTATTTTGTTTAGGAATTTTACACCTGTGTTCATGAGTGTGACAGGCCTATAGCTTTCTTAACTTGTATTTTCCTTGATTAATTTGACTATCTAAATAATGCAAGCTTCATGAAAAGAGTGTTTCACCCAGAATAGCCATGATATGTAAACAGAAAACCTGCATAACCTTGGGTATGGTGATGACTTTTTAGATACAACATCAAAGGCATGATCTGTGAAAGAAAAATTGATAAGCTGGATTTCATTAAAACTTAAAACTTCTGCTTTGCAAAAGACAGTATCAAGAGAATGAGAAGACAAGCTATAGATTGCAAGAAAATATTTGCCAAAGACACATCTGATAAAAACACTGTTATCTAAAATGACAAAGAACTGTCAAAACTCAACAATAAGAAAACAACCTACTAAAACATGGACCAGAGACATTAACAGACATCTCACCAAAGAAGATGTACGACTAGCAAATAAGTATATGAAAAGATGCTCCACATCATATGTCATTAGGAAAATGCAAATTAAAGCAATGATGAGGTACCATTAAACACCTATTAGAATGCCCCACATATGGAACACTGACAACACTGAGTACTGGAGAGGACATAGAGCAATCGGAACACTCATTTATTGTTGGGAATGCAAAATAGTACATCGACTTTTTGAAGATAATTTGGTGGTTTCTTCTATAACTAAACGTACTTTTGCCATATGATCTAGCACTGCTTGGTATTTCCCCAAAGGAGATGAAAACTTATGTCCACACAAAAACTTGCATATGAGTGTTTATAGTAGCTTTATTAATAATTACCAAAACTTGGAAGTAACCAAGATGACCTTCAGTAGGTGCATAGATAAATAAACTGCGGTACATCCAAACAATGGAATAGTATTCAGCACTAAAAAGAAATGAGGTATCAAGCCATGAAAAGACATGGAGGAAGTGTAAATGCATATCACTAAGTGAATGAAACCAATCTGAAAAGGCTAACTGTATGATTCCATCTATATGACATTCTGGAAAAGGCAAAACTGTGGAGTCAGTAAAAAGATCAGTGGTTGCCACAGGCTGGGGAGGATGAATAGGAGAGCATAGAGGATATTTAGGGCAGGATCTTCCCTTCAGTTTTGCTTCAGCCTAAAACTACTCTAAAAAATGAAGTCTTAATAAAAAATTTGAAAGGAGAGTGTTTTCTTTTTGCAGGGTGTGATGTGGAAATAGAGAAGCATCTACGTTTTGTTATGTTAGACCTCTGTGTGTGTGTATCCGGGGAAGGAGAGGGAAGAGGATCTTAAACTATGAATTCAGTATCTCTAATTTTTTTATTACCAGATTATTAAGGTTTTCTACTTTCCCTAAATCAATACAGCAAGTTTTATTTTTCCAAGAATTTATCTACTCTATATTTCCAAGTTTATTGGAATAATTTTGTATAAGATAGCCTCAGAGTATCTTTTAGTTCTTGCATTTTGCATGTAAGGTAATTGTACAGACCTTGCATTTCCTATCAAAGACTCTCACTCAAAATTTTTACTTAATAAAATTTATAATCAAAATAAATATTTTAATTAACCTAATTAACTGTACTTTAAAAGAAACCTATAAAGGAATAATACTAATTTATCCATTAATAATAATTATTATTATTGATAATTTTGTGTAAATTTTAACTCAATATTGTTTTTAGTGCATACCATACACTCCTAATCCTGGAATATAAGAATTTTAAAATAAAACTAAAAACTTTGAGAACAATGTTGGCAGATGCCAACTGATGTCTACTAGTAGAAAAAAAGAAGAGACTTTTGCCAAATTCCAGTGACTTTTGTAGTAAATATGCTTGTTAGGCACACAAATACAACCAAATGTGTGGAAGAAGTTGCATGTCTCTCACAGTTTTATAAAGGGCTGTTCATATCTCTTTCTTCTCATACTAGCCACAGGCAAATTTCTCTGAGCCCAAACTAAAGCATTTACTATTCTGTTGGAGTCCCAGAAGGTATCCATTCTGAGACCCAAAATGATCTTAGAAAATTCCTCCTGATTTATTCTCCAAATGTCAATTGTGGTAAACCAATTTTATTTCAATTCTCAGTGGAATCAAAACAAATAAAACAACATTTAACCAAAGAAATGTTGGTATTATATATTGCTAACAACAGAGGAAATATTGAATGGAAACTGTACTTACAAATTGTGTGCCTCTGCTTTTTTCCATGCCCTTTAGAGCCAGTTGATTTATCAGTTAACAAAATATAGTTCACTCAAACTAATGTTTTGAAATTATTTTAAAAAGAGAAACACTAAAGTTTTTTGATGCATGAGAATATAAACGCACTGTGAAAAAATTCAGGTTAGTGGCTTACAGATAGACATTCTTAGCTATGCATGTGTTACTTTGCTTGTCCTTCCCTCATTGCCTATATAAGAATGATGTGTAATAAAGTTCTAAAAAAAGACTAGATACATGAGATACCGTATTTCTTAGATTTCTAGAAGACAGCAAAGTCAATGCATATTAGGATTGGTTCTTAAATTTTAAATATATTTTCTAGGAGAAAGGGGTTCTAAAAATCTTAATTGGGTAAATTACTGATTGACTTAGTCGATGCTTATGCCTAGTAAAATTGTAATATCAAGGGACTGATAAAATCTGTATCTATACATACATGAGAGAGGTTAATCTTTCATAAGTTGCCATTAAAGTATTTTGCAGTGGATATATGGCAACTGGCTCAGTTTTTTTCGGTGACTTTCCCATGTTTGTTCTAAAACTTTCATTTTGTATATTAATTTTGGAAAGGTCATTTCTAGTCTCCTGATTTACCTACCGATAATGTGGCAAAATCCAATTCTGTATCTGTTGTCAACATTCACTATTTTTATTAGGAAATATTATGGAGGAGTGATCTATGGGCAGTGAGAGTGTGGGAGAGGATGGGGACCATTAGTATGTAGTGAATTAGCAGTGGAAAGTATCATGTGTAGAAAGGCATCATTAATAAGATCCTGTTCATTCATATAACTTATTTAGTGCACTCCTGATGGAAGCCAGGTATTGTGCTAGGTCTGGGGTTATAGTGATGAGCTAAAGCAAGCATAGTCTTGGCTGTCATGTAGCTTACAGCCTAACAGAGGATCATTGTTTGAATGACCACACAAAATTACAGAGGTAAGTGCTCTGAAGGACAGAAGTGGGATACTATTAAAGTTAAAACAAAAGAATGTAACCTAGACTGTGGGTTCAGGGGACATTTTCATGAGAGCATTAAACTTGAGCTAAGATATGAATGATACGTATGGATGCACAAGGGGAAATTTGTTGAGTGGAAGAGAGAACCTTCCAAGAAGAGGAAAAAGCGCATGGAAAGACCCTGTGATATGCAGGACACTGATGGAAAATTTTTTAAGGCTAGAACAGGGTGGGCAACAAGGAGAGCATCTCAAGATAAGGCTTGAGAAACAGGCAGGAACCACACCACACAGGGCCTTGTGGACCAGGTGAGGGATTTTAGCTTTTATCCTATGACAAGTAGGAAGCTGGTGAAGATTTTTGCTACATCTTCATGTGATAAAGTTAGTGTACAGGCCATGTTGCTGTAACAGCAGCAAAAACCCTAATGCACTGGTTCAGATAAGATTGAAGTTTGTTTTTTTGGGTTTTTTTCTCTTGTCTATAAGAGTCCGAGGCATGTAGGCAGCTCTTTTCCAAGGAGCCATCCATTGACCCAAGCTGGTGAGCCACTCTGCCATGCTTACATTATTGCTTCCTTGGATCCTCCAGATTTCTACTTCTAGTGAGTAAGAAGGGAGAAGAAAAAGTTAAGGACAAAGGTCTTTGTCTTTAATGAGAGGCATGTAATACTTCCATCACATTATGTTGACCTGAACCAAATCACATGGGTAAAATATTAATTTTCTGTAAAGATTATTTTCCTTTCAAACTGTTTAATGGCTATTATATAGGCATTTACCTAAGGATGGCTAGGAGCAGGGAAGATATAATAAGCATTTAAAAAATGTTCTGAAGCACAGTTTAAAAATGGATGACGTAAATGTGAGTTAATCAGAAAACCTAGCAACAGTCAGGTGTTGACAAGCTCCAATAATTTACAGTGCCTTTTCTGAAGAAAGCCTTCACTGTCAAGTGTGATTTGACTAAAGTTCAGTTACCATCTTTTACACACAACTTAGAAAAAGTGTGCATCCAAAACTGACATATCAGTGAAGCCTTGACAGAGAGTTATCAACAAGATAGCTACCCAACAGGATTTGGGGTGGACTACGGGAAAGAGTTCAAGTTTCTTATTAGTTTGACTGAAAAATATCTTGGTTTCAGTGAAAGCAGATTTGGGAGAAAAGATAATGAGTTCAGTTCACTCACCAAATTCAACAAACAATTCCTAAGTCCCCGTGCTGAGTGGCTGGAAATACAATGATGAAAAAGACAATTGCTGGAATTACAATGATGAAAAAGACAATTTCTGGAAAGATAGTTGTGTAATTAATTGTGATGGTGGGTAGTTATAATAAGTGATATTCATGGTATGGTAGCTAAATAAAATAGAAAATAATAAACTGTATTAAAGAGGGCAATTTATATTGCAAGGAGGAGAATATGGTTAATTTGAATCATTAAATATGAATTACAACTTGTCCAATAGACAATGAGAAAGCATTTATCCAGAAGGAATTACATGTGTTAAGTTGGAAAGATAAGAAGTATGAAATATCATTCATTCATTTGGCAAATATTTATTGCATGTCTACTATGGAGTAGGAACTGTTTTAGTTCTCTAGAGGTATAATAAGAGTAATATGGTAAAAAAGTTCTCTAACTTCATTGAGCTTATTATCTAGTGGGGGAGACATAGAATAAGCAAATAAACTAATAAAATATGAGGAGAAGTACTATGGAGAAAAGGAAAACATGAAAGAGAAAGAAAGATTACTGTGTGCTGTTTGCGTGAGAAAAAAATGATGATATTTTTAAGTAGGGTATTTGGATGGAGTAAGTATAACTCATAAGGTGATGTTAGAGTAGATACCTGAAGGAAGGGAGGAAGCAGGCCATACAGTTATGGGGTGTGTGTGTGTGTCTGTGTGTGCACACGTGCTGGTGGTTATGGGGTTCATAGGAAGAGATAATAGTAAGTGCAAAGTCTCTGCGCCACAAATTGCTTCAGGTACATTTAAGGAATAACAAAAACACTATCATTGAAATGGAATGAACAAGAATGAGAATGGAAACATTGAGTAAGGTGGGCCAGAAGGAGTCATATCATGTAGGGCCTTATAGGTGATTGTTCAAACTTTGCCTTTTGCTCTGAGTGTAATGAGAAGCTATTGTACCATAGGAGTGACAAGTTTAGTTTAGGATTGAAAAGCTTCTCCCTGGCTGCTGTGATAAGAATATATTCAGAAAGCAAGGGTGGAAGCAAAGAATCCAGCTAGAAGGCCACAAGAACAGTAACAATCCATTATGGCCTGTTTGATAAACTACACATTAAGATGCATAAAAAGAAGTGATGAGAGATGAACTTAGAAAGGTAGGCTGAGGCCAAATAACAATGACTCCTGCATACCAGGCTAAAGATTTAGATCTGGTCTAGTACAATTAGGAACTATTCCAGGATTTAAAAAAAAAATCTGATCAGCTGGCACCAGCCACAAATAAATCAAAGTTCTGGACTGTCATCCATGCTCTCAGTATCTCTGTTTCTCTCTTTATGTGAGTCTCTTTTTCACATTATCTGCTTTCTTTATTCACTGAGAGACATAGCTGCCAACAGACCCTGACCTCAGATCTCATACTTTCAAAATTAATGTAACTGATATCCATCTCTTCAAAATTTAAAAGAAATAATGGAGTATGTATGTGATTGGTCTTACACCAAGGAGCAGAGTCTTCTAATGGGAAGGCTCTACTGCAAGCACATGTTAGAAGTTCTGCTTCTTCTTTTTTCCTTTAAGTAAATTTATTTATTTATTTATTTGTTTGTTTATTTTATTTATTTATTTTTGGCTGTGTTGGGTCTTCGTTGCTGCGCGGGCTTTCTCTAGTTGCAGGGAGCAGGGGCTACTCTTAGTTGCGGTGCGTGGGCTTCTCATTGCGGTGGCTTCTCTTGTTGTGGAGCACGGGCTCTAGGCACAGGCTTCAGTAGTTGTGGCACGCGGGCTCAGTAGTTGTGACTTCCGGGCTCTAGAGCACAGTCTCAGTAGTTTGTGCACACGGGCTTAGTTGCTTCGCGGCATGTGGGATCTTCCCGGTCCAGGGATCGAACTCGTGTCTCCTGCATTGGCAGGCAGATTCTTAACCACTGCACCACCAGGGAAGTCCTGCTAATTCTTAGGATCTAGTAAGCAGGAAGGAATGTCACATCAATCCCAACAATGAGAAAAAGCTACATAAACTACAAAGTATAACTTTTTTTAATCCATTAGAGATCTGAATGATAGGGAAACAGAGTAGCCTGAAATCCAAGGATGAATATGCTCTTTTAAGAAGAGGGAGGATGCGCAGATGATCTTAACTTTGCCAGGGTATTAGAAGAACTGTGCTGACGGCCATACAGATGGTTAAGAAGAAATCAGTTAAATTGTTACCAAATTTCTAAAGACAGAGTGTGACTAGTGTGATAATTTAGAACCCTTGGAACCCTAGACACAAGGGGATTTTGTGCAGACTCACAAACTCTTTTCCATGACCTCCACTAGGTGTTAATGGGAAAGATTGGGAGCACACAAGACACTAGAGAATGTTCCCTTCAGTACTGAAGCCAATAAGAAAGGATTATCTACTGCTGCAGGAAAGGAACAAAACCCCACTCCCCACCCAGAAACTTCTCTTGAACAGAGCAAAATGTTTAAGACAGAGAGAGGGAGAAGAAGAGAAAGCTCAAAGTAGAAAAAAAAATCCTTGAATAGACAATGGCTAGAAATTTCCCCCAAATAATGAAAGATATCAAGCCACATACCTGAAAAACTTGAACACCTCTAGCAGGTTGAATATGATCATACACACACGCAAGAACACATGAACACACACACACATCTATTTAGACACATCATATTCAGCTGCTAAAAACAAGAGATAGAAAGGAAATTATGAAGGCTGACAGAGTAAAAATGATACAACATATAAAAAGAGAAGAATTATATCAGACTTCTTGTTAGAAAATAGAAGCTGAAAGAACAACAGAGTGACCTTTTTTAAAGTACTGAAGGAATAAAAAAAGGTCAATCTGGAATCCGATACTTAGTAAAAATTTCTTTCAAAATAAAAGCTAAATAAAGAATCAAATGTCAGAGATTGTCATACTGTATGAAAAGCAAGATCCAGCTGTTGGCTGTCTACAAAACACAGTTTATTTTCAAACACAAATAAGTTGAAATTGAAAGTATGGAAAAAGATATATGGTATAAACGATAACTGTAAGACAGTGGGAGTGGCCATACTAATATTGGATAAAAATAGATTTTAATATAAGAAATATTACAGGAGACAAAGATAAGTGTTTCATAATGATAAAAAGGTCAATATATCAAGAAGATATAATTATATATATATATATACACCTTAAAAAATATATACATACTTTATGTGCTTTGTAAAAAGCATAAAACAAAAACTTATGTAATTTAAGGGACAAATAAACAATGATTATAGTTGTTTATTTGTTCCTTCTCATACTCACTTCTCGGTAATTGTTAGCATGACTAAACAGAAAACTAATAAGAATATAGAAGAATTAAACAACACTGTCAACATCTTGATAGCACATTCCACCCCATGGCCCATAAAAGAAAAAAATATATATACACTGTGGATTTCATCAGATTTTAAACACTTGCCTTCAAAGATGGTCATTAATAAAAGGAACAGACAATATTTTCACATACTGAGAAAATATCTGCAAATCATATATCTGTTAAGTACTGTATCCAGAATATATGAAGAACTTTGTGACTTAATAAAAAGACAAACAATCCAATAAAAATTGGGCAAAAGATGTGAATAAATACCCAAGATGATATATGCATGGGGAATAAGCAAATGAAAAGGTGCTCCACATTGTTATTGAATAGGGAAACGCAAATTACAACACAAGATAACACTACATACCCACTAGAATAGCTGCCATCCAAGAGACAGACAATATTGTTGTTGAAGATACAGAGAAACTGGATCCTCAAACATTATTGGTAAGAAAGTAAAATGAGACATAAATTTGGAAAGAGTTTGATAGTTTCATACAAAGTTAAATGTATTTATTATAGGACCTAACAATTCTACTCCTGTGTATTTACCCAAGAGGAATGAAAACATATGTCCACACAAAGACTTGCATTTGTATGTTCATAGCAGCTTTATTTTTATTAGGCATAAACTGGAAACAATCTAAATGGACACAAACTGGTGAATAGCTAAACAAAATGTGATATATCTATACAATGACATACTACTTAGTAATAAAAATGAACCACCTACTGATAGAAGCAGCAACATTATGATCCTCCGTAATATTATGCTAAGTGAAAAAAGCCAGAATTAGATGAGTGCATATTTGTCTGATTACATTTATATGAAATTTCTTAGAAAAGGTAATGTTATAGTTACAGAATGCAGATTAGCAGTTTACTGGGGATAGGAGTGGAGGGAGGATTGATTGCAGTTGGTCATGTGAAAGAATGTTTTGGATAATGGAAGTGTTCTTAAGCTAGACTGTGGTTGTGGTTGATGACTATATAAAGTTACTAACATTTATTGAATTGTACACTTTAGATGAACTTTACAGCATGTTAATTATACCTGAAGAAAGCTATTAAAGAAAAAAATTTAAAGGCCTTTGGTGAGGGGTTATATAATTCTATTCAACATCATTTTCTTGTCTTCTCTCTGGCTTGGATGAGGTATTTTCTTAGATGCATTTCTGTATTGCAGAGGGACAGGGTGAATCATTTTTCTCCCTCTGCATCTCTCCCTTTTTAAATCAAAAGGGCAGATCACAATAAAATAAGCTAAAATAAGAACTGATCCAAGTATTAAATTTAGAAACTGTAGATTTTGGTCAGTATATATTCAGCCAGTTTTCTGTAACCTCTATATCTATCTTTCTTAAAACTGAACAAATAATGATGGCTTTGAGAAGTAAACTATTGTCGACCATCAGTGAGAAAGTCATATGAAGTTAAATAGCTGCTCTTAACCAAAATAAGGAAACATGGTCAGGTTTTCCAGAAATACGTGCCTATAAATGCCTATAACATGGATAGAAATCAAACAGGTTTATGAGTTGTCACATTAGTGACAAATTAAATGAATT
This sequence comes from Mesoplodon mirus, assembly GCF_964341445.2. Classification (NCBI taxonomy): domain Eukaryota; kingdom Metazoa; phylum Chordata; class Mammalia; order Artiodactyla; family Ziphiidae; genus Mesoplodon; species Mesoplodon mirus. The sequence goes on along the minus strand of NC_138985.1, from coordinate 81,504,172 downwards.
CTGATAGTTCTTATCTCCATTTGTCTAGTATTTGAGACTTAACAGTATTTGTATTCAGAATGAGTCCAAGAACAGGCTAAAATTCTATCATGTAAAAGATGTAGCTGTCACGTGATTAACTTATTTACCTCTATATAAGTGAAAGGCTGCACAGTATGAAAATGTGAGATGAAATCGATAATCAAAAGGTCATCCAGTTAGGATAGAGAACAGGTTATATAGGGGAATAACAGAAGTTTGGCTATAAAAATTTTGGAGCCAGGTAATAGAAAGTTTTGAGTTCTAGAATTTTGTTTAAGAGCTATAGTCTACTTTCAATAGGGGAGTAACAAAGTGAAAGCAGTATTTTATGATAAATAGTGTTGTGCAAAAGAACTGAAGTGATTGGAAAATGAAGAATGAAACATTAAGATATTATTTTTATTACTATAAACCAAGCATAGCATAGTAACTAGGAAAGTGGCATTGATGATGAAAAAAGCATTAAACACAGTTTTCAGTTGTTGAAAATTTCCTGTGTACCAAGCACTGTGTTAAAGTTTTACATTAATTATTTTAATACTTCTTCTACATTAATTATTGTATTAATTATTTTATTTTACATTATTTTACTTACATTAATTAATTTATTTTACATTAATTATTTTCTCATAAATCCCTTGTGGACAGTAATAAGTCCAGGACATTCAGTGTGTTGATTTGGAATCTGTGACTTAAACAAGTGAAGAATTTTCTCAATGTTCTTTAGTTGGAAAATGGTAGAAAAAAGGTACAAACTGAAGGCTTTCTTCCTATCCATATAACAAGAGCAAGGATTATTTAATAATGTATGCTGGACTGAGAAAATCCACTTCATAAATTCTATTAAGGATTATTTGTTGGCTCTAGAATGTAGGTTGCCAATTAGGGAATCGGGAGGAACCACACTGACAACAGCAGACCCAGGTAGCAGGATAAGAACTCAGAGGTGCTGTTTAATTGCATCAAAGTACTGACACCAGCAGTGTTCATTGTAACTGTGAAACCCATCCAGTATTATGTATTTCCATTTATTTTTGAATATGATGTGCACAATTATACAAAGATGAATCAAATGCCTAGGAATGATTTTCTAATGTAGGAGTATGGATCAGACTTTAGTTTCTATCACATCAGTGATAAAGGCTTTAATTACTGAAGTTATTATGAGATGAACCTTGCAAACAGGGCTGAGATCCCAAAGCACTGAACCATTCAGTTTCCTGTAAACTAAGTTAGAATCTTGAATGGGCATTAGATATGCCTTAAACCTTGATGATACTTAAAATTTTGTCCACCTTTGGCATAGCATTAGTTGAAACAAAGCAAACCAATCATAATTCTTCATCAATAGTTCTCTCAAATTTCAAATATTAAAATATTCTTTTATAATTAAACTAATGGGAAGGTCTATGTGATAACAGTACTTTAAAACATAAATTGAAATTACACCCATATATTTTACTTCTTTAAAGTGATTATTCTATCAATAATAAGTCTGTGGTCTTTAAGGCGCTACTGATTAATTCTCAGTTTAGTGGATTTAGAGGCATGCAGAAAAAGTACATCCCGGGAACTCATCAATCAGCTCAGTCACATGATCAGGAGACTCATTTAATTAATAATACCACTTCATATTCATATAGCATTTTGTAAATCTGATATCTTTAAATTTGGCAGACATGCTTTATCTGCAACAAAGAAAATGATCGGAATCAAGAATAAGATTTAATGTGTAGTGCTTTAATATATGAGATCAAAGGCAGCCGTCCCTTTTTTCAGAAAAAGGGAAATATGATTACCAACTTAAGTATGCTGTATATTAAATGAAATTCTGAGCATAAAGAAAGGTACTATCTGCTCAAAAGTATAATTTCTGTACTTTGAAAATCATCTCAGCAAGAATTATCTTCCTCTATCAAATTGTAGCACTTGTCAAAATCAACTGTAAGGCATTTCAAGTGCTCTTCTGAATCAACAAAACAGATGTATAGCGATGCGAGGTTGCAAGGAGAAGGAAATAACAGTGAACCAGATGCTCTTCAGTGCCCTTAATCTCTTCAAGCCACACTTAACACGGTTGACACGGCAGGTCTTTAGGACACTCCTCACACGAGGGAAATACAAGGCTGATTCTTAATAATATGTAAAAATATGTAAAAATAATTTTCTTTCTCCTTTGCTTCTAGACTTTCATGCTTTCTTTATATTCCTAAATAGACCATAGACATGTAGCATGGCATTTTTTTTCCTTTGGTCTACTAGTAATTATAAGAAATTTTCTTATGATGGACTTTGAGAAATTGGAAGATGAAACTGTAGAAGTCAAAAGGAGTAATTATTTTATCACAGGTAAAATTTTGCTTTAATCAAATTATTTCTCTACCTTACTGATAAGCAGGTCTTTGTAGCATATAAGGCCAGAAGCTCTGGAGTCAGATTATGAGGCCAGCCCTTTGTGTGAGCTTGGGTAAATTAGTTAACCTCTATATACGTTAGATGTAAAATGGATGGAATAATGTACTGACTTAATGAAGTTGTTTTGAGGATAACGTGAGATGCCTCCTGGTAAGGCACTGAAAATGCTGCTCGGTACTTAGCACTCAAATGTGATTCTTAGATTTTTATCTCTTCTTCTTCATTTCATTAATATACGGTGCTGTGGTTCTCTCTTTGTCAAATGATAGTGACCAAATAATACTTAATAATATACCCTAGTGTACTGTAAGAAACTACTACAAACCTGAGTTTTAGAGATTATGTTTATAATTTACATGCATATTTTAATAGCTAACAGTAGAAATGATCTTATTAGGCTAGCTAAATATAGATATTTACATTTTTTTTGATAATGTCATCCAAGTATAGGGTAAACATTGTTGATTGATATAGACATAAGCCATATGGCTGGCGTTTTGATTTTTGTGGTCCCATCATATGCACATTTAGCTTATGTGTTGACTTTAGAACCTAACCACTGTGTAAGATCCATTATTATGAGACCAGTAGCTAGCAGAATGAGAGTGGAAGGGTTTTCTTGGAGTCACTGCAGATACCACCAACTTTGAAACACAGAACATTAGCTGGATTCCCCTTACCTTCTCTTCTGTTTCTCTGAGGATTTTAGTGAGGGGGCGATGAGGAAAGAGTGGGATATATATCCATAGCTCCAGACTATGAAGGCATTACTCAGAAAGTAGGTTTTGAAAAATCTGCCACTGAGCAATGAGGAAACAAAAACAAGGCATTACCTAAGGAACCATATCCCATTGCTACTATGTATGACTTTCCTTTCTCTACCTTACACAGTCCTGTTCAACATTTAAGACTCAATACATGTATGAATAAATGAGCATGTTTCCTGTTTTTCTTACCATCCCTAGTATCTGTAAGAAACTATGTTATGAATGTCTGTGTCTCCTTAAAATTCATATCTTGAAATCTTACCCACCCCCTGCAGTGTGTCTGTATTTGGAGTAAAGAAGTAATAAAGGTTAAATGAGGGTCATCAGGGTGGGACCCTGATCTAACAGGACTATGTTCTTAGAAGATGAGACACCAAAGTGCTCTCTCTCTCTCTCTCTCTCTCTCTCTCTGTCTCTGAGAAGACATGTAGGAAAGGCCATGTGAGCACATAGGGAGAAGGTGGCCTCTGAAACCCAAATTTCCAGAACTATAAGAAATTTCTGCTGCTTAAGCCACCCAGTCTATGGTATTTTGTTATGGCAGCCCAAGCAGATTGATACAAACTATTGCATGTAACCTTGGTTGCTTTTATGGTAATTATCAAAGTATTCTCTCCAATAAGTATCTTGCGACTGGGTCCTTGTTTGTTTCAGGATTAGGGTTGGCCAGTGACTTGCTGAACAAAATAGATGAATAGATGAAGCTTCTTTATTAATTGAACTTATGTGACTACTGCTAAAAAAACTCGCTGAATATCTTTTTTTAAATAAATTTATTTTTTGGCTACATCAGGCCTTCGTTGCTGCGTGTGGGCCTTCTCTAGTTGCAGCGAGCGGAGGTTGCTCTTCGTTGTGGCGCGCGGGCTTCTCATTGCAGTGGCTTCTCTTGTTGCGGAGCACAAGCTCTAGGAGTGTGGGCTTCAGTAGTTGTGGCTTGCAGGTTCAGTAGTTGTGGCAGGCGGGCTTAGTTGCTCCGCGGCATGTGGGATCTTCCTGGACCAGGGCTCGAACCCATGTCCCCTGCATTGGCAGGCAGATTCTTAACCACTGAGCCATCAGGGGAGCCCCCATTATCTTTTGAAAGAACTGAATTAACCATATTTAACAGAAATCTTAGATACCATTAAGTTTATCAGAAACAGGTAAAAAATAACACTAAAACCTGACAACAAATGAGGTAAACAGATATATCACAAAAATGTAAATACAAGTAGATACTGAGAAAAATAAACCATTTGATTTCAGGAAAACAAATAGATGAAAGTTGTAATAAGATACTCTTTTTAAAATAAGTTAGCAATTTCCAAAGACCATTAATATTCAATATTTACAGAGAGATTATACTTCCTACAAGCTTTAGAAAATAGCCTAGCAGTATACATTAGATACTTAGTTATTTATACAAGTTTGCCTATTATTTCCAATTCAAGATTCCATCCTAAGAAAATAATCTTCAAAGCAGGAAAAGTTTTGTGCTAAAATATTTGCTTTCTACTGAACTTATGTAATTCTAGAAAGGAGCATCGCAAAACCTTGTGCTTAAAGTGTGCATAACTGTCACTCATTTTAATTATAGAAATCAAACACAGTTTATCTTGAGATCCTATCCTCTTAACTCAGTTGTACTTTGAGGTGCTCTTTTCCCTCTCTTGGGTCATATATATTCTTGAAAGTCTGCTGCCTAGAAAACTTGAGAAAAGCCCCCCAGTCTTTATTCACTGTGGTCACTGCTCAGGTGTCCATTGACCTACCCATGCAGTCTATTCCAAAGCCATCACTCTGGTGATTTTTATACACCTTGACCTTCAGAAATCTTCTACTGTCTCCAAGTCCTCAGCAATCATACTTCATTCTTCAAGCAGACATGGTCTTTCAACCTTTCAGGCATTCCAAGGAAAAAAGAAGCAGAGCACAGATTTCCATTATTTCTACAATCCAACATTTCCTTTTTCAGTTTTGCAACTCTCTCTGGAATCAGACCATTTTAGTCTTTCCAGACTTGTAGTTCTCTCTCCAAAAATCAGTCCAGATCCTTGTACTCTGGAGGAAAAGAATCAACTATTCTGTGTACTACCAACCTATCTACCTACCCATCTACCTCTATCTATCTATCTATCTCCCTGTGCTTTCATGATAGCCTTATAGGAAAATAAGAAACTTATTCAGTAATGAGAGGTGAATGATGAGCAAGTGGAAACTGATGACTCCAGAATTCAATATGGGTGTGGCTTACGAGTAGTTTCCTTCTTATTAAGTTTGGTAACAAGCACACTTTTTACTTAGACTGCATATTTATTTCATATAGATTGTATATTTATTTGGGGAAGCTTTTTGTGGGACTTAGGACTGATGGAGAATAGAGGAGTCCCTTTCTCAGTTAGCTCAATCCATTCTTTAGCTCCTCCACTGCTGGTATAATTATAGAATTTAAGAAATCTAGCTGGATAAGATATCCTGAGCATGATGCTAACAGGGAGTGGGGCTTAAAGAACTTGGCATTTGTACAGAGAGAGGAAATTTTAACAATCTTGTCTCCATCTCCCACTACTGTGGCCGTATAGTCAATACATTTTAAATTTTATTTTGCATCCAATGTGTTACATTTTCAAATTAATATATGTATATTCAGTTATCTTTAGACAAAATGACTTACAAATACATGAAATATTTCAGTGTTACTTACCCCCAAAATTACAATAAGGTCAATAATATATTCTCTTGGACTGGTAGTTTCTAAGACTACTTGTCTTTATTTGAATATTTAATAAATATAAACACATGTCCTGTATAAACTGAAGTAGAATCGTTGAAATATAAAATATAGACTTTATCACTGATAAATGAGTGAGAGAACTGAAGAAGCACTAGCAGGAATAGAAAGGGACATTTCTGAATTACCTAGTTTTTTTTTTTATAAGAAGAACTTTACATGTTTGTATACAATGTATACAAAGGAATAGCTAGGGTTTTTTTTAATGAATTTATTTATTTATTTATTTATTTATTTATTTATGACTGCGTTGGGTCTTCATTGCTGTGTGCCGGCTTTCTCTAGTTGTGACAAGCAGGGGCTACTCTTTGTTGTGGTGTGTGGGCTTCTCATTGCGGTGGCTTCTCTTTGCTGTGGAGCACGGGCTCTAGGCTCTCAGGCTTCAGTAGTTGTGGCTCGCAGACTCTAGAGCACAGGCTCAGTAGTTGTGGTGCACGGGCTTAGTTGCTCCGTGGCATGTGGGATCTTCCCGGACCAGGGCTCGAACCCATGTCCCCTGCATTAGCAGGCAGATTCTTAACCACTGAGCCACAAGGGAAGCCCTCTGAATTACCTAGTTTTAAGGGTAGATATTAATTGCTTTATTTGTTACTATACTGAATTCATATATTGATAAATTCCTTTATGAATAATTCTAATATATGAATGTCTATACATGCTAATATATAGATCTCTATAGCTTGCAATCTCTATGTATCAGAGTAGATCCACCGAAAGAAGTTAGGAAGAAAATATTGAATAGTTAGTATGTCTCAATAAGGATCAGTGTATAGGCCTCAGAATAAAAAGATGAGTTAGAGCTGTTTTCTTAGCTATAATAGTTTATGAATTAGTAACAGAGGTTAAAAATCATAAAACTTGTTGCAAGAACTAAATAAGAGCAATAAACTACATCTGGTGGGAGACAGTAATGAGCATCAATGTTCTATTCAAGTATATTGATATAACACTTTTACCCATGTAATCCTGCATCATTAGCCCTTGGAATGCTTTTAGTTAGGTTTCTGAGAGTTGGTGCTCATTTTTTAATGATTAAAAATAACACAGGTATAACATAGGTATAATCGGATAACAGAATGGGCTAAACTCAGTGGTGATTCAAACAAGAAATGAATTTAATGTTCTCCAGTAAATCCCTTTCACCATGCTGTTAAATTCCCTTTCTGCACTAATGAGTCACACCTTGAACAGACATCATGGATTTCTCTTAACTATAAGAGCAGTCTTAGCTTGGCAGTTAAGCCTCAATGTCACCTCTAAGTATGTTCAGTTCAATCAAATGTAACAAATTCAATTCACACACAGTTCAAGTTTTCTCTCATTCTTAAGACTCAAGTCTAGCTCATTAGCCCTGCCACAGAGAAGGGAGGCATAGTCTATTATTTCATTCAGTTTCCTGTCTCCATCCACTCATCCCAATCTATTATCTTCTGAGTCTTGCAGAGTTAAGGTAGGAGGACTTTTAGACTTCAGTGTCTCTGAGTGTGTCCCATGCTCAAATTCTGTTCTTTCCATGGAACACAGTTGGGTTCTCTGTTCCCATGGAACTTCTATACTGCATAGTTCTCTAGGTGACATCTCCACTCCTGCTCACATAGGTTCATCTCACTACTTCTTAATGTTGGTGTCCCCCTCCCATGGCAGGAAGCCCTCAGGGTGGCTTGACTTGGTTAACTTTCTTCAGTATCTACTTGCCATGTAGGAAACTAGTACATCTTTTGTGTATTATACCCAGAGGGGGTGGGCTGACTCTTGCTGCCCTCTGTGTAGTCAAACTCTTGCCTTGAGAAGGCTCTGGGACAGAAGCTCCCAAATTTCAAAGAATATAAGTTGAAGCTCCTAAGGACTTTTTACCGTATTCCACTTAGGTGGCAGCATGGGTGGGCCTGTGAATAAATGAAGCTTAGCAAGCATCCAGCCAGGGTAATGCCAGTTTCCCCTTCTTGTTGTCAGCATTAATTTCTAAGAGTGTTTCTTTTGGGAGCAGAAGAATCACTTAAAGGAATGGCATCCCCTGCCTTTCCCCTGGATATGAAATGGTATGGAAAATATCCTAGAATGCCACACTTTCTGCCAACTTTCCTCTTCAACAAAATTATGAATTCTGTTTTGTAAGCTGGATGGAATTGTGGGAATGAGAGCGAAAAACCAATTTGACTCCCTCTTAGAAAACTCAAGCGTAAGGTGTCTGAAAGCTTTTCGCCTGTTCTGTTTGGAACATGGAAATACTACTTGTTGTCCTCAGTATGGGGCTTTAGCCAAAATTCCAAGACAAAGGAAAGGTCCCATTCAACATATTATGACACATGGTCTTTGAAAGTTTCAGAGAAGCACAAAAAAGAAAATTAAAATCACCAGTCATTTCTCCACTGCTAAAGTTTTTGTGTCAGTGCCTATTATCCTTCTTAGCTAGATGTATGCAAATATATATGGTCAGAATAATATTTTATAGATCCTTTTGATTCTTGCTTTTCTACTTAAATTATTCAAACACAATTCATTGTTCTCATAAAGTTTACTTTTCATTGGTGCATAGTTTTACACTATTTTATAAAATTTGCAATCACAAGAACATTTGCATTGTTTCTGGTGTTTCCTTCTTACATAATACTTTGTTTATTAATTAATTTATCAAATATATTTTGAGTTCCACTATGTGCCTGTCTCTGATATGTGCCTAGAATACATCAGAAAGCAAGACAAATGCATCATAAATCTGTGAGAACAAATGGGTAAGAGGAAGCTTTCAGGGTCTATATGTAATATGTTTACTGTCTTGATTGTGGTGGTGGTTTCATGGGTGTGTGTGCATGTCAAAACTTAACAAATTTCATATTTTTAATATGTGCAATTTATTGTATTTCATTTATACCTCTATAAGCTGTTAAATAGCAAAAAAAATCTAATGAGAGGAGACAGTTTTCCTAAGTATATTTAGACATTATGGGTTAATATCTGAGAAGGCTGAGCCAAAGATCTGCTAAGAAACCAGTGGTATGTAAGGATCTGAGATTGCTAACTTACAAGTCAAATGGAAGGAAGTCTGAAAATTGTCCAGTATTTGACTTAATGCATGGGGCTGTATTTTCTTATTATTTCTGTCACAAAATTACCAAACACGGTGGCTTAGAGCAACATAAATTTATTCTTTTTTAATTCTGGAGACTAGAAATTCGAAATAAGTTTCACTGGGTTAAAATGAAGGTATCAGAGGGCCTGATTCTTTCTGAAAGTTTTTTTGGGGGGGGTAAATATGTTTCCTTGCCTTTTGTAGCATCTAGAGACTGGCTACATTTCTTGACTCATGACAGTTTCTCAAATCACTCCAACCTCTTGCTTACATCATCCTATCTCCTGTTACTGACCTGTAGTAGTTTCTCCCTCTGCCTTCCTCTTAAAAGGCCACTTGTGATACAGCATTCGGCCCGCCTGGATAATACAGGCTACTCTCCTAATCTTAAAATACTTTATTTAATCACATTGGCAAAGTCCCTTTGGCCAGCTAAGGTAACATATTCACAGAATCCCAGGATTAGGATGTGAACATCTTGTGGGCAGGTGGGGGGGGGATATTATTTAGCTTACCACAGAGGTTATTGTAGAAATACTAAATAATGTATTTCAAGTTATAGAGAGTTGGGAAGGGAGTGAATGAGAACAATGAAGGCAGCAGGTATAAATGATTTTGTAAGAATTTTGTTGTAAGTGGGGAAGAGAGAGAAATTGGAAGTGAGAAGATAAATGAGCCAGGAGAAAGAATTTGATTATAATGGGAAATATTGAACATATTTAAATGCTGATGGCAAAAGTCCAAAGGGCAGCAGAGGGTGAAGATAGAGGAAAGAGATAACAGGTGTTCACATTTTCTGAGAACGCCAAGGGGCTGTGCTGAGGAGCCAGGAAGGACTGAACATTGTCATTTACTCAGAAGCATTTGTGAAAAGATTTGGGAGTAGAATACTATAACTGTAGAAGACAATTTCTTTCTTTTTTCCCAATTTATTCTTGGTTAACTTTTATTATTATTTTTAAAACATTTATTTATTTATTTATTTACACCAGGTCTTAGTTGTGGCAGGTGGGCTCCTTAGTTGCGACTCCAGGGCTTCTTAGTTGCAGCTCACAGGCTCCTTAGTTGCAGCACATGGACTCCTTAGTTGCAGCAGACGGGCTGCTTAGTTGCAGCTCGCTGGTTCCTTAGTTGTGGCATGTGAACTCTTAGCTGCGGCATGCATGTGGGAGCTAGTTCCCTGACCAGGGATTGAGCCCAGACCCCCTGCATTGGGAGTGCAGAGTCTTATCCACTGCGCCACCAGGGAAGTCCCTTGATTAATTTTTAAAAGACATTACATAACTATTTCTTTGCTTTATGGTTAGTTTTTAAATTACACTGTTTTCTTTTTCTCCTTCTCTCTCAAAGAAAATATTAAAAACTCCAAGCTATGTTTCCTAGAAATCTAAAATGAACAACAAGATTGCTGCTGAAGAAAGCTATGGTTTTATAGATCTGCATGATTGCTCTCCTTCATATTTTGAATTTCAATTTTTTTCTAACTTTTCACTGGTTTGAATTTTTTTTGTCAGACTTTGTACTATCAAGTGAACTACCCTGAACGAGTTATTGTTCCCCAAGGTTTACCCTTAACATTTCATATCACTATTTTTTCTTCCTCTCTTCCCATTGTCATTTCTGTGCATCCCGAATACAACAGATCATGGCTTCCACTGGGATCTCCAGGTAGAGCATTTCCAAGGTTTCCTATAATTGGTGTCTGCTATGCCTGTTCACTGAACGTTATGTAAATGATGGCAGGGACTAAGAACCCAGAGGTGTGTGTATGTGTGTATGATCCTGTATGAATGGATGTGTGTGAGTGCATTTGAATGTGTGAATGATCTCTGTGTGTATGTTGATGTGAAGGGGATAACTGAAAGATTTTAGTAACAATTTTCAAATCAGGATCTTCCTTACCCTGTCTAGTGTAGTGATAAATTTTTCAGTTTGTAATACAACTTTATACATCTGTTGGGCATTTATTGTTTAAAAGTCACAGTACTAGCAGCTGTTAAGGAAGATAGTTCTGTTCTTAGAAAGTAAAAAAATCTATTGGGAGAGTGGTTGAAAAAGGAAGGGGGAAGAGCTAAGTAACTAGAAATATTAGGAAATGTGACAGTGGCCTAGGGCCTACTTTATATTGGGTAGTCAGACGCAGCCTCTATGAGGAGGTTCCTGCTTAAGCTAGGCCCTGAATATCAGTTATCCAACCAGGATGTTGGACTGAAAGTTATATGTCATTAAGGATATTAGTATTATGGAATTTCAGAGAAGATACTAATCTGATTTGATTGTGGGGTCCAGGAAGTTTTCAGATAAGATAAGGCATTTCAGAAAGATGGGACACAGGCAGGAAGGACCAGAGGGTGGAGGGATAAATGTAGCTGTTGGAATGAACTAAGTGATGGAGCCCATGGCAAGGAACAAAGGGGCGAGTCCAGGAAACAGAAACAGCTTCATCTTGGTTGCAGCTGAGGGTAGAATTATGTGAAATAAAGTGGAAAAGGTGTTTGAGATCATATTGTGTAGGGTCTTAAATGGTTGTGTGGAGAATCTGTATTTAAAAGTTCAAAACGGGGGCTTCCCTGGTGGCGCAATGGTTGAGAGTCCGCCTGCCAATGCAGGGGACGCGGGTTTGTGCCCCGGTCTGGAAGGATCCCACATGCCGCGGAACGGCTGGGCCCGTGAGCCATGGCCGCTGAGCTTGCGCGTCCGGAGCCTGTGCTCCGCAACGGGAGAGGCCACAGCGGTGAGAGGCCCGTGTACCGCAAAAAAAAAAAAAAAAAGTTCACAACGTAGCAGCATTAAAAGTACAAAAGAATGACACAATTGAAATTATAATAGTGAGAGCTGCTATTTGTTGTCGTTACTATGTGCCAAGTACTTCATATATGCTATCCCTTTTTATATACTCCTTACAAAGTTGTAGAAGTTTATTATCACAGGTGAGTTAATCTGATGCTCAGCTGGGGGAAGTAATCTGCCTGTAAGTCACAGTACAAGAAGGGATTTGAACTGAGGTCAGAGAAATGCCTCAAGTCAGGGAGGCCAATTAAGAATCTGGTACAATCGTTGAGGTGTAAGATGTAAGGGGACATGAATTACAGTAGTGACCACAAGCCCAGAAAAGAGAATATGCAAAGTCTATAAGATATAGGATCATATTTGATGCAAAGAAAAAGAAAAAGGAATAAATATTTTAGATTATATAATCCAAGATGATACCATGGTTATTATTTTCAATTTTAATGCTATTAATATTTTTTCTAACTATTGTTTTTAGAATTTTAAACAAAATATGTACTCAGTATATGAGATTTTAAAAAAATATAATAATAAGAGAGAGGGAAAACTTTCCTAATTTCTTAACACTGCTAATGCTTTGGTACCCTTCTGAACTTTCAAAAGTATATGCAGAGATATCTGAAGGATTCTTTTAAAAACACTTTAACATGATTATTATTGTACTGTAGGTGGAAGTTACAACCTAACTTTTACATTTTATATTGAATTACTATTGCTTTTTCATATTGTTATATAAACTTCAAAAATATTTTACCATATAATAATGGGGTTCCATTACCTTATTTAATCATCTACTTACTGTTTCCATTTAGATTGTTTCTGGTATATTTTTAAAGATAGCTTTTATGTGCAGTTTTTTTTTCTTTTTTTTTTTGCATTCAAGATTGTATACTTAGAATGGATTTTCAGAAATGAAATTATAAAATCAAAGAATTTGGCCATCAGAAATTGCGTGAAACATACTACCAAAATACTTTTCAAAGAGTTTTGCCAATTTAAATTCATGTCAATAATTTTTGAGAACTACATCTCACTACAGTCTCAAAAGCAAGGAATATTATATTTATAACATGATATCAAAGGAGAAATTTAGGCCAGTGCTTTAAAATAATAAATGCCAGTGAGATATGTCACATCACTCTGCAGGAGTTGCAAAAAGTAGGTTGCCAAGACATGGTTAAATGACTCCTAAGTCTCTTACCACATAGAAAAAAGAAAGTGAAAAGGGTAGATGGAGTAAAGATTGTTAAAAGGATTTTGGTTTGGGGAGGGAGCTGCTAGTTTTCTGTGTATTGGACACATTTTCCAAGTGAGGTGGGACTGGGGTACCTACTCCTCCCTTTAAATCTTATAAAATAAGTTTGTACAGCACAGATGGAAAACCCAGAATTGGGTCCTGTTCCACTGGAGGATTCAATGGTCTGGACTCTGATTCCTTCCTGAGAAATCTCAAGTTTGAGAAGTCGACTGGGTATTGAAGAAGATGTGGCTCTGCTCTCTGAGTTTGTTATGGGAGCTAGACAGGATCGCGTGAGAGTGAGACAAGGTGGATTTAGGCCAGAGGCCCTGGGCAGGTGTACACACTTCATCAGAGACAACCTGGAGGTGAGGCTATCTTCTTGGGCTGGTAAGTGAAGGAGGCCCTCAGATGCAGAGAGATGTATTTCTGTAGAGCTTGGTTTTACAGGAGAGAGAAGCCTAGCCTGGGTGTAGGTGTCTAAAGCAGTGAAAAAGGCTGCTGAAAGAAAGGTCAAGCTTTAATGAAGTTTTAATCATTTGCCAGCACCAAAGAGTATTTTGGTAACTTCCTGCCTTTTTTCCCCTCCAACCAGTAGTTTGGGGTCCGTCCTTTTCATCTGTGGGCAGAGCAGGAGCTCACTCCACTGAACAAATTTACAGGGACAACGAGAGACTAAAATAAAGGGAAAGGGGAGTCCTGCAACTTTGTTTTCATTTATATTTATTTAGCAATCTGTGAAGTTTAAGATTTTTGACAGCTTGATTGACCAGCCATATTTCTCTTTTAAATTATCAATAAGCATATTTATTTCTTTCAATAGTAGTCTACTTAAGTTTTTAAGGGAAAAAAAGAAAACATGAATATGGCTTCTATGACATGAGTTGGATTATGCAGGAAATCACGACCAGCTATTCTTGAAAATCCTTCATGCAATAAGCAAAACTTACAATAAAAACAAGTGTAAATTTGAATGGTAAATCTTTGTATTCTAATCAAATACCTAAAAATATTCTTTTTTACACTTTCTATTTGATGACTTTGAAGTTTCTGTATGTATATTGAAGTTACATTTCATCCTAGTTATAGCAAAAATAGCAAAGTGCTATTTAGAAGAGTTTGTGGCCGCGTAGGAGTCAGGCAGTGTAGTGTAATGGAAAAGGCACCAAAATTTAACTGCAGAAGAGCATTGTTCAGTTCAGCCCCAGCTTTGTCTCTTACTAATTATGTGGCATTGGAAGAGTAATTTAACCTCAGAGTCTCAGGTTTTAAATATATGAAAACAGAGAGAGTTGCCATATAGAATAAAACAAGATGGTGTATGTGAGGCAGAATGGAGTAATTTGTGTCTTGGCCTCCTACTCCCCTCTTCCCACCACACTCCTACCTCACGCTTACTCCTTCTATTTGTAGGGAGGATGTCTTTGGGTGTCAAGTCAGACAGATAATCTGTCAGCATAATAGCATCAAAGCTCTTCTAAAATAGGCAGTCAATACAAGCAAGAGAAAAATCTGTTGATATTTCTTTTTGAAGCGCCTTAGTAGGATCAGCTGGGGAAATGTTTCAGATTTTCAAAAGTTCCCCCAAACTTAATACATTATCAGTAAGAAAAATAAACAGTGATTTCCTAAACATGAGCACTCTCTTTCTGCTCTCCTCCACCTACCACATGGAAAGCAATGTGGCACTAATAATTATTTCTTCAGCAGTGCAAATTACCTCTGCGTTGTAGTCCCACCCTAACTTAAACACAGGGTTCCCTTTCATGTTATAGCCAGAAGGGTGAGCTTGTTAAAAACTTGTCCCACCATTCTCCAAAGTGCCATTCAGGCATCCACTCATGTGCCTCCCATTAATGACAAAGACCTGTGTCTAAAGGAGTGTGCAAAACCCCAGAGAGTGTAAAGATTCAAAGTGTTACTGAGGCCAAACCATCTTATCTGTAGGTGAGCCTTCCGGGTCATGGTAGATTCACCCAGATGAAATAAAGTGTAGAATTTTCCATGTGCCTGGGCCTCCTGTGCAATCACTCAATGCAGAGCTTTAGATCACCTCCTCCATACTGAATACAAATTACCCAATAAAACAAATAAAAGCTCTCCAAGGCTATATCATACATCATATAAATTGTTTAGCTCCATTGAAAAAACAAGTATTATGCAGGTCAAGTAGCAAAGTTAAATATCCAAATTTACAAAATTTAGGAGGAATTGTTTAAAATCAAAATGCAAATTAATTCCTTTCCTCCTTTTGAAAACTATTTCATAAAATTAAAAGTACACCTCAAAAAGCCAAATATATGCCCACTTTCTTTATATAATTTTCATGTGTATATAGCTTTTATTAATGTAGTTTTATAGGGGTGAGGATTCTAAAGAAAATATGTCTATTAAGTATTGCAGAACTATGAGGGATTGCTTATTCAGACCCTTGATTAAAACAATACTTCCAGGTTTGAGGATTTTTATCCTCTACTGGAGAACTGAACAAAACCCCTGTAATTTAGTTATGCAACATTACTCAGTTTAACTGGCACTTTATGTTCTCCCATGTTCAAACACGAATGGGGAAAGAACATTCCTCATCCATCAGAGGACACGGACTGTATTTTGTTAGGATAGTCATCTTGTTATGTCCCATTCAGCTCAGCCCCATTAAGCTTTTGGGCCTAGAATTGCTGCCTGCTGCCAGGATTAATATCTCAGTATTTTTCCCCCTTAGTTTATGGTTACTTTTCAAGAATTAAATGATCATTCAGAAAGTTGGCTTCAGTTTATGAGCTGTGAAACCTATGGTAGATATGATACAGCAAAAGGGAAAGCATAAAAGTTATTAGTAGCAACTTTCCTTTGCAGATATTTTCTGGTCCCATTTTTTTTTCTCTAAGACCAAAGATCCATATTCCTTCCTAAGCCTTCCTCCTGTGTCATTCCAGGTTTTATATCAATATGGACCAGGGTCCCCCAGGTAGTAAAGGGAAGCTTATCCAATAAGCATCAATATTTCTTCCTTTAAAATGGCAGTTTTCGGGGCTTCCCTGGTGGCGCAATGGTTGAGAGTGCGCCTGCCGAGGCAGGGGACATGGGTTCGTGCCCCGGTCCGGGAAGATCCCACATGCCGCGGAGCGGCTGGGCCCATGAGCCATGGCCGCTGAGCCTGCGTGTCCAGAGCCTGTGCTCTGCAACAGGAGAGGCCACAAAAGTGAGAGGCCCGCGTGCGTACCACCAAAAAAAAAAAAAGGCAGTTTTCCACATACATTAATTTCTCTTTCTCCCACCATCGTATTTATTCTGCAAGTGAGGTAAAACACTATATGCCATGGTAATAAAGTCTAGATAAATGAAAAAAATGTCATGGAATGAAAAAGGGTTTTTTTGGTGCTCAAGGTTGTCTATATGACTGTTGATAAAACGTGTCAGATTGACAGCTCTGGAAATTAAAAGTTGTAGTCTACAGAATGGATCAGCAGTTGGTGGCAGCAGGAATCATCCTCATCAGTAAACAATATTTGTTGAACTACACTTTATGTGTATCAGCTAGTTCAGGCATAAATCTCTGTTAACTCTCTACAATCAAAGCATTGTTGCATTAAATGGAAATTTATGAATGAATATTTGAATTACCATAGATGCCTAAAATGTTTAATTTGTTTGCTTTACTTCTGGTCATGTGCTTTGCCAGTTTCTAACTTTTAGCAGACTTAGGAAGCTCTCTATTGTTTTTTCCTCAGGGAACTACTTATTCTGGCAATACTTGGCTACTGTGTCATTCACAAATACAAATAGATGCTAAAAAAACAAACAAACAAACAAAAACGCTGCTCTGTTATATCTGCATCCTGAAACAGAATAAGAGTGAAGCACACAACATTTTTTCAGTGGATAAATTCACCATGTTTATTCTCTGTAGATAAGTTACATGATTGAAGACTTCTATTTCCCTCTTCTATACGTGGTTTACACTTGGTTTCCTTAAGTACTGTCTCTTTCTCTCTCTCTTTTTTAAAATTCAAATTGAGTTAGGGCCCGCAAATTAGAGAAGAGTTTGAGAATATTTAAAACAGTAAAAAAGTAAGCATGTAATTATAAATTCTGTTAAAATCTAAGGGCCTCATTAACCATTGCATTTTTAAAACTCACCCCCAGTTTCCAGCTCACTGATATTTAAAAACCTTCCATAACACACAGTCCCCATACCACACTCCTGTCTCAGCACATGTCTGCTCCTGGGCCTGTTGACCTTCCTCTTTTTTTGGTGCCACTCTAACTTATTTATATATTCCACTGTAGGGAAATCGGTTGTTTGCATATGTTTCTCCCATTAGACTGAGAGTTTATTGAAGGAAGGTTCTCAGTTGGTGGCATCTTTGTAAACTCATCCTGGTCGCCTCACACAGGACCTGGCACACTCTGAATACTCTGTCAATATGCGTAGAGTAAATATATGTGTCTTATGACAACATCTGTTCCTTCCAATCATTACTGCCACTCATATTTCACCCTGTGTTTGTTTGCTGGACGAACTCTAAAACTTTGGATTGTTTTGAGGAATAACTTAGAAGTTTTCTCTGAACTGATATTTTCAGGTCTTGGGTGCACTAGACCTAAATCCCTTAAATAAGCAAATAGTTTTCAGGGAAGCAGGCTACCATCCAGCCCTCATTGGCAGGGTCTAAACTTCTCTAATGAGGGCTGGCTGCTATTCTGAGCCAAGAGCCCTGTCTGTCTGTTTCTATTTAGCAGCAAAGTCCTTAATCTTCATCATTCTCAAACCCCCATTTGTTTTCCAATTTTTCTCACATTCTTAACATAAGCCAAATAAAGTAGTTCCATTTCCTGTCCATTTTAATATCATATTTTTACAGGATACTCATGGATATCAGATTTTTCTGCATCTTTCCCACTAACTAAACCATTTTTTCTGCTTTCAATCTGTAGAGAAAAATCTTGCTCCACTGGCTTTTGATTCTGATTAAGAGTAGCCTTCTCTGTCACAGAGAACTGATAGTATGGGACAGTAGCTGGATGTGTACACAAATAACTATACTGCAGTTTTTATAAGCACAAGATGTCCAAGGACCAAGGAATATAGAGGAAAGAGAGATGCTTGGAGATGTCAAGGACTGACTCCAGAGTCTATCAGACAAACCACAGGGCCAAGGGCATTTCGGAAAAGTCTGCAGCATGTGTAAAGGCCCAGAGGCATGACAGAGCATGGCATGGGCAACTGCTGGAAGTTCTGTATCTCTGAAGCATGTAGTA
Source organism: Mesoplodon mirus (assembly GCF_964341445.2). Classification (NCBI taxonomy): domain Eukaryota; kingdom Metazoa; phylum Chordata; class Mammalia; order Artiodactyla; family Ziphiidae; genus Mesoplodon; species Mesoplodon mirus. Next base: position 81,485,840 of record NC_138985.1, on the reverse strand, counting down.
TAACTTTGGAAGTTGTGGGAGATATGGTTACAGCATTGAAGGGGGTTCAATATGAGAGACATAGTACAATTAGATACCCGTTTTTAGAAAGTTAACCCTGGCATCAAGGTAGAACCTAAATTAAAAGGAATGAGAATCATCAGTACATCCAAGTGTTCTAAAGTGAACATCAAGGCATTTAAAGATAAAATAACAGAATCACAGGGTTAAGGGATTAACCATTTTCTCTCCTGGAGAAAGGAAACTATTTTAAAGGGTTACAGATTGTGAGGATGAGTAAGAACTCTAGGGAATAACAGTGCATAGTAATAGAGATGTTGGAAATTTGAATATTGAGCACTGAGTTATGTGTACATAATTGAGAATTCTAAGGTTGTATGTGTATAATAAAAAACTCACAGAATTAAGCAATAATATACATGAGCATCTGCGATGTGCTCTGTGCCTTGCTATATGGAAAGGATATACGTGAAGAGTAGAGAAGAAAAGCTCCCTGATTTTCAGGAGTTGGAGACCAATATAAAACTGAAACAAGTTTCAAATAAGTTCTGAATCGCGGATTTTAATGTTGTGGGACTTCAGAAATAAGTTAGATCAATGTCTTCATTCTACATGCCAGATGTATAGAGTTTGGAGGAAGTGATGGTATAGCGTGATCCCAGGGGATCACGGGAGTGAAAGTAGAGAGAGGATGGAGCCTAATTCATTTGTAGAATTGGAGACTGGCTGGAACATAATTGGTTTAGAATCAACAGAACATGTTGAGGAATAGCAAGGAAAAGTTTGTGTAAGTGCAGTAGAAACAGATTACAGAGACCACCTCATCACTCAAACAGGGAGATTAAATGGTGGAGTTGGGAATTGGGAAGCCCTAAAGCTTTTGCCCTTCATGGCATGGGGGAGAGACAAAATAAAGGTGTTGCAGGAAGGCTGGTCTTGGGGGAGATGTATACAATGCAGTCACAGAAGGCTCAGAGTAGCTTCCAAAGAAGAGTTACCAATCACCCAGTTGTCTTCGCAACATAAGACCTCAAAGTGCTTCCTTTTGTGCCCTTCTTGTGTCTAGACACAACTTCTGTTTGCCGTTATAATTTTTTTTGATACATTGCTCATAGCCAGAATGCAGAAGATACCCCACTTCTATGGAGAAAGTGAAGACGTGAGTTTTATGCCACTACATGTAAAGATCCTGCTACTACAGGTAAAGATTCTTGTTAGTGGTTTCCTCCGATGTGACTTGAGATATTTTACTTTCTTCCTTCTCTGCTAACCTGTGTACATATTGAAAAAAAAAAGGAAATCAGGAACTTTATAGTACTGAGCACAAGGTAAATGTTACACATACTTTCTGAATAATATAATATATAAAAATAAATCTATAGATAGTTAGAGAAACCTCCTCATTGTGGAGGCTGTAAACCTCTTTTTTTTCTGGACATTTGGCTAAATCTGCAGGTAGACATAGTAAACCCTGCTCTCGTATTCCAGAGCATATTATAACGACAAACAACTGAGGCTGATTTCCACAGCCACGTTAGAAAAGTTAGGCCTGCCGTTGAGTTCCACCTCTGTAATACTTGGCTTTCATATAACAGTTTTCAAGCTTCATTTAGTTGGTACTGAAGAGCCCACTGTTGCTATAATATGTATGGAAAAATGAGTCTAGTCAGGCGCACTAAATTCCTTGAGTAAATATGTGTAGTGGAAAGAAGAAACACATTAGGTCTGGTACTAGTTTGAGGCCTGGCAAACGAAATACTCTATGAACTTCTAGTTTTAAAAAATGAATTCAATGCTGGAAACGCAAGCTTTGTGGCAGCACTGCCATGACTGGCTGCTGTTGGAGAGCTGACACGGTTCCGATAACACTGTGTTCATGTGGACCAAATCTGTGAATTTAGGAAGGAAAAAGAAGGAGCAAAGTTAAGGAGGCAATTACTGTCAATTATACCCCAAAGGCTATATGTGGAAAACATTAATAAATCACTGAAAAGTAAAGAGCTGGGAAACTGCCATTTAAGTGGAAAACTTGTATATCAGAAGTAGCAAACTAGAAGCAGGTGGTATGAATATGGCTTGGATGTGTGTTTTGTTTGGCCTTGGTGTTTTAAAAACGTAAACTTGTCTGTCTTTATGTATGGCTTGTGGTCTCTGCCTCTCCACTTTCCCCATCACGCTCTACTGTCTTATACTATCACTCTCAATTCTTTTATGCACCTGATGCTATTCAAGTTTGCACCAACTAGAATAATTTTTTGAGGTTTTTTTTTTTTTAGCAGTATTATATTGTAGTAGAAGAACTTTGAAGGCAAAAGACTTGAGGTGAAATTTGAATTAAGTGATTTGTTGACTGGGCATTGCATCTCTATAAACCTTATTCTCCTCTTTTTTTTTTTTTTTTGCGGTACACGGGCCTCTCACTGTTGTGGCCTCTCCCGTTCTGTTGCGGAGCACAGGCTCCGGACGCGCAGGCTCAGCGACCATGGCTCACGGGCCCAGCCGCTCCGCGGCATGTGGGATCCTTCCGGACCGGGGCATGAACCCGTGTCCCCTGCATCGGCAGGCGGACTCAACCACTGCGCCACCAGGGAAGCCCTGTACTCCTCTTTAAAAGAAGAGGCAAAAATAACACTACCTGCTATGCTTATCCCATAGGCTAACCCAGGTTAAATGTGGAATTACAAGTAAGATACAGTAGGAGGATATTTTTCACCCTAAGTGTGGTATGGTTAGCTATTATTTTGTTTCAAAATGAAGAACTTTGTTTCTTGAATCCTTTAATTCACAGACATTTCACAACGATTATAACCAACTTTGGGAATCATATGTCTGGGCCCTTTCAAGTTTCTGGTCTACATATGTCATTAGATCTCAAACTTGACTGCACAATGGAATAAAATGGTGGAGCTTTAAAAAATACTTATGACTTCCCCAATAATTCTGAGTTAATTGATCTGGGGGTGGTCTGGGCTCTGGATTTGAGGCTGTTTTGTTTTTGTTTTCGTTTCTGTTTGTTTTTACACTCCCCAGTTGATTTTAATGAGTAGTCAACGCTTGAGAACTATGGCTTACACTGATACAGTAAAAATATCATTTAAAAAAGAAAAGAAAAGAAAAGAAACATCACTGAATTATAAAATTTAGCCAAAACTGACTTGGTCATTCTCAGACTATTTTGTAGTAAAACAGATATTGCTTGTTAGTTATTCCATCTTTTAATTCAGTGATTCTCAAAGTGTGGGCAGTATTAGTACCGCCTGGTATAATAAGCTGACTAATGGCCCCCAAAGATGTTCTAATCCCCAGAACTGATGAATGTTATTTTACATGGCAAAAGGGACTTTGCAGGTGTAATTAAGTTAAGAATCTTCAGATGAGTACAATAGCCTGGATTATCCAGGTGGGCCCAGTGTAATCACAAGCATCCATATAAAAGGAGGTGGAAGAGTTCAAGTCAGAGAAAGTATGTAAGGACAGAAGGTGGGAGTCACAGAAAAGCGAAGAGGTTACTGCTGGAAGCATCGCTGGCTTTGAAGATGGAGAAAGGGGCCATAAGTCAAGGAATATAAGTGGCTTCTAGGAGCTGGAAAAGGTAAGGAAATGGACCCCGGCACCCCCAAGCAATTCTGCCAACAATGATTTTAGCCCTTTGAGACCCAATTTCAAATTTCTGACCTCCCAAACTGTAAGATAACAAATTGGTGTTGTTTTAAGCCACAAAGTTTGTGGTGATTTGTTATAGAAGCAATAGGAAACTGATAACCTGGAAATTCATTAAAAATACAAATTGTCAAGGCCTTTCCTGGACCTACCATATCAGGATCTCTAGAGGGTGCGTTCAGTAATTCAGCCTTTCATGAGCTCTCCAGGTGATTCTGATGCACAGTAAAATTTGAGAACCATTGCTTTAGATTATGTTATTTAGTTTCTTTTCTTTCTAAAATTTATGGTTTGAATGGCTTTGAAGTGGGAGAGTATGTACAAACACTCAATTTGATTACAGAAAGTTTTATATAGGGAAATAGATTAAAAATAATCCTTTGAAGAGGGCATTTAAACTGAAGCTAGTTTGGGGAAGATTCTCAATGTCTCTCGCATAATCGCTAGGCTTGTAAAAATGTGTGTTTTAAGAGAGTTCTGATCTTTAGTACAGAAATTACAGACTTCAGTTTAACACATTCTTATTTGGTGAGCACACAATTGATAATATCACTAGACATCCCTTCTTGTTATAGGAGGCTTTGAGGAAGAGGTAAAGTCAACCTAGGAATCCCAAATCCTATCTTCTTTTCAGTTTCAGTGCTATTCTCACAAGAAGTTTAATTTGAACCTGAAGTGGAACAGCTAGCATATATTCACATGCTTTAAACGTCCATGCATTGTCAGAGAGATTGGGGGGGGGGAGAATTTACATTTTAACAAAATGTTTGTAATTTCAAAATACCTTGATTGACTACCACCCAGTGAGTGAAAACCATATGCAGTCGGTAAACGTGGAAATTCTCTGCTGCTTTGATTCTCATAATGAAAACTTCAAGCAGCCCCACATCTGTTCCCTTAGGTCTATCTAATCCCATTGTGTCTGTTTAAACTGTTGGCAAGTATGCACATGGTTTTGAAGACTAGGCGCCTCTCTGTGGGGAGCAGCGTAGAGACTACTGATTTATATCCCTAAGGCTTCTGATGTATTGAAAGCCAAAAATTTCCACTTTGACATTGAATGGTGACTAGTTTAGCTACTATAATATTACCAATCCGACAGCTCTTGAAACTGTCTGTATGTGAACTTTTCATTTGACCCAACTGGGTACTCTACATTTGTCACTTGAACCTAAGAACAATCTTCTAAAAACGTTGAAGTCACTTCTCCTTCTGTTATTTATAGCATGGCCGGTAATTTCTTCGTCAAACTACTTAACTGTATTTTATCATACTTTAAAAAATATGGTATGAGGATCTAAAGTTCAGAGAAGTATAACAATCAGTTGAAAAATACTAACCAGACAAGTAATCATACAGTCTTGTGTCACCTGACATGCAGTGAACAAGCTGATGAATGAGTCAGGATTTAAATGGTAATTATCATTCATCATTATAATAGACTTATTAATTCATAAATTCTTGGTAAGCCAATTTTCTATAAAAAGGTTAATAATAAAAGTGGAAAAGAAAAAAAATTGCCTCAATGTGATAAAAAATGTAAGAGCTAAAATATCTTTACTGCCACATATCCCTCCTAATTATCCAGTAGTTTTATATTAAATGTTTCTTAATACAAGACTATATTTTCTCAGTATTTTTTAAGAACAAAAAGTACAATTTCTTTTATTACTCACCCCCACACTCCTCTATATGAACCAGCATAAATATAATAACCAAACTGAGATAATATTTGAATGCTCTAAATTAATATAATCCCAAATAAACTGAGATAGTTTTAAACAGTGATTCTTATTAGTAAATGTCAGGATATCACATTTCAAGTTGTTTACTGGGCTAAATCTTGCATTCCACACAGTAGCAGTATACATATATCTGCTTCAGATTTATGTGGATAAAAATGACAAATTGAGCCAAACGTAAGCATGTTTAAGTTTTCTTTAGTTTGAAAATGCCAATCAGCCATCTTGAAATCAATTTCAACAATACCGGTAAAGCATTTTTGTTGCGCTCCATCCCTTAATAGAGCTACAAAAAGAAATGCAACAACTGCAGAAGAAAAAAAATAAGATCAGCTCTAAAAGCTGCTAAAGTTTAATCCTAAAAAGTCAAAGATAAAACTTATTGAAATTCTTTCTTAAAATTCTTTAAACAGTCATTTAAAATTGTTACTGTTGATTGTATTCAGAGAAATAGGACAGATTCTATTTGCATAACTTTTGCTCTCAGTTTGGAACATGAACAACAAAATGCCATGATTAATGATTTTTACTATTCTTTTTGTTTTCCTGGTGATAGTTGGCATAAAAATGGGCTATCAACCGTGTCAAATTGAAGTAAGTAGGAATAAAATAAATCAAAATCCTTAAGCTGAGTCAACTATGGAGTCAGAATATGATACTCCACTGGACAAATTTGCATCCAATTGTGGGGGGAAATTTTTGATCATCAAAATAAGTGCATTTCCCATTAAGTTGGCAATAAAGCTTGAGGGAGAAAGATCACATTGTTTACTGTAAAACTGATACTGTAAAGATTATATGATCACATGTATAGATACAGATATGTAAACTGTAATGGGATTTCAAATAACAGAATAATTATGAATTTCAAATTTTCCTTTATATGCAATAAAAGTTAATAGTACAGTAAAGATCCAAATCTCTAGGCCATAGGCAGATAACCTGCTGTTAACATTAATGATTGGAATTTTGTTTAAATAATAGCTATATAATTAGGACCACATTGCCTGACACATGTTTGGCACATACAGCTTCCAAGGTTTCATACACCTTGGAAAGAAAGAAGGAAACATCTAACAAAAGTTGATAATAGCCAAAACAACATGGAACAATAAGACCGACCCACCTCCCTCCTTCCCTCCCTTCCTTCCTTCCTTCATTCCTTCCATTCTTCCATTTAGTTTTTTGTTTTTATGTTGGAGAATATGTGTGTTAGCTCTCTGATGTCTTGCCTTGAGGCTCATTTTATGCTTCTAAAACTGAATAATGGGATGGCACATCAGACTGTAGTGGGGAATTTTCCTTTGTAATCAGAGTTCTGAGGAGATATGTTATACTGTATCAAGTTAGAAAAATTAAACAGGTCATCCATGCCTTTCCTGACTATTCTGTTCTTCTCCCTTAGTGGGCAAGAGTAGAATTTCCTGAGGAAGGATGCTCTCTGTCAGGCAGACAACCCAATGCCCAACCAAAATAAATGAATAAATAGACTAGTTAGTTAATTAATTAATTTAAAATAAAGAAATAAATCAAAGGCTCAACTTTGCCACTTTATCACAGACTGCCTTTGAACCTTAGACACCAGGCTGTGGCTGGGGATCTCAAGCCCTCTTTAGGTGGTTTAACAATAGCTGCTTCCGTTAACACTAGGCCTGATGATAAATGTTATGTCGCTGGTTAGAGATTGAAAAGTCATCAGGCTATAAAAGTCTGTGTTGTTCTGAGACTCCAGAGGACTAAGTAGTGTTGGATAATAAACTCAAGTTGTATGAGAATCGGAACATTACAGGCAAAGCATTACAATTTGTAATTTATTTGAATCAACACGTATATGATTAATAACAAAATAACCTCTCTCCTGAGTGTTACTTTGTTTCTATAAACATCCTATAGACCTTTGGAATCATTCTTATGTAGAAAGTTCATAGGTATGATGTACACAATTTGTTGTTTGTGCTGGTGTTAGAACTGTTGACCTGTTGCTTATTCTCATCATATTTTCCATGTACATTTTTGCAAATATAAATGTAAAGTTCATGTTTTCTCAAAATTGTTAAAACATATTGAATACATTTTCTTTCTTTTCACGACTTCCAATTTCAGGTGTTGTTTTCAGTTTTCTAAAGTGGCAGTTTGTTATTTATTTACTCAACTAAGTCCCTGAAAAAGACCTGAAAGTTCTGACTGCTGGGTTTGTGTGTGTGTTGTGTGTGTGTGTGTGTGTGTGTGTGTGTGTGTGTGTGTGTAGAATAACAGAAGTGCTGATCAAGACAGGGAAATGCATTTGCACTGTAAGCACAATTCCTCGAATTCTGCCTTCCATCTAGAGACCGAAGCAATCAATCATGACTGACATGATGAGATGAAAAGAGTAAAGATGGCAGGACATGATCACCTACAGAAACTGTTATATTTATCCCATCTGTAACTCATTCATTGTTGCTCTAGTTTTCCTAACATTCTCCCACTCACCTCTGAAAAACTGGCAGAAGATTTGGATGGGTTTATTTTTATGACCTCGTGGTTTCATTCTATTCAATATTTTTGGGGAAATACCAACTCTCATGCTGACTTCTTTCATTAAATATATATTTTAAAAATATACATACTCTGAAAACTGAGAATTCTATATTTATCTAACTAGTTGATTTAGTGAGTAAGATACCTAATCTCCTAGCACTTAACAGCCAGGCACCCCATCAGGTTCCTTGGAAAAGAGAGCATGCTTATCGTGGTAACAATGAAACACTGTTTTTAGGATAGATTTCCTCTCATCTGCCAGCATAGCACATGAAATCCCAAACTAAACTGTTGGGCCACATCCTCCAAGCTCCCTCACTCTTAGTTACTTCTCTCTGTGCTGACTTCTGGGGTGCCATGAAAGAGTACAACCAGAATGCCCACTCTCCAACCTGGTTTTGACTCTCTTCCTGGGAGAAATCAAATGATAATGATTTCTTCTGCTACCAAAGGAATTTCAGAGTTCTGGGAGAAAGGCCTCAAGATGGAGAGAAATGGACAAATATTCCTCAGCCTTTGTTTTTTGCTCACAATGATCTCCCTTTGCCTTACAATACATACATTAGCTAGTATGTGTTATGGAATACTGAAGCATTTATTTGGAACTTAAAACACTGCCTTTATACCTAACCATATTTTATACTTACTTTATGTTTTGACAAACAATATTTAAGCATTTCCATGTAAAAGGGTATTCCTTTTTTCTCTTTATGCCTTCACAGCACATAACATTTCTGTTTTTCTTTCTCTGTAGACACGCAAACTTACACACATGCACACTCATGCATGGCATAATCAGCGAAGCAAATTTGGCACATAAAAAACTTGGCATTAAAGAGCACAGTGTGTACAATTAAATGCATATAACATGTAGATTATCTTATAATGCCCAATTCTGACATTTAAAATTTTACTTTAAACTTGCCTGGTTAGGATATCATCTCCATACAAGCAAGAATTATTTATTTGCATATTGACCACCATATTCCCAATGATTGGCACATAGTAGGCACACATTAAATATTTGTTGAATAAATTAGAAATATACCTTTAACCCTGAAACTTCATCAAATAAGAAAAAGATAATTTGTAATAGAAAAGGTATGACATGATTTGTGATTAGTAATTCATGAAGAGTGAGTAATGTTGATTCACAGGGAATACAAGTTTTCGTGTGGGTTCCTGACAAGCTTTCAACCTTGAAAATTATTTTAAACAGAAATTTGGTCTAAAATTGAGAAACAGGGATTCAATATAGAGTTTCCGTTTGCAGGGAGATGGTCTTCTTGCAGATCTGATATGGAGCCGGCACACAGGTATATCTATACCAGGTATACATACAGATACTGAAATATTTCCATACTGGCTGATAACGATTATAAATTCTCAGCCTCAAATACCTCCTGTAGCCCCAGGCATTTCAGTCTCCTTAAGAATTCCCGGGACCTTCCTGCAATCCCACAGAGTTAGTGCCCAGTATAGCAGGGGGCCTCCTGCACAGTGGTCAGAGATCATTCTGAATGACTAGTGCCTCTGCTGTACTGCTTGCTAAATATTTTGAATATCATCTCTGTTTTCCTGTTAGAGTTCTGACAGGAAGCCAGTCCTTGCCGTTCTCTCAAAGGTTTCATGAGAGGTGTAAAGTTGTCCTACCCACTGTGCAGAAGATCATTTAAAGGTTTGTAGAAAATGAATGAAAGAATGTGTAACTTTAATAGAGATCAACAGCATAGAACAAAGAGGCATGAGACGGGTAGCACTTCAGAGAGAACCGATATAGAGTAGAAGTCAGGGAACAGAGATAAGAGAGTAATGCCTTGTCTTGGGCTACAAGGCAAGTGGAGAACAGAACAGCTTGACTGAATAATGATGGGAAGAAACTGGAGGAGGGAGGTCAGAGACTGGACAAATGAATCTAGCTACAGTGGTGCCTCTGTGGGCACCCAGGCAGGCTAATGCTGGCATGGTGCACATATGTGTCAGTCAAAGACATAGACATGAAATCTATCAATCTAATGGGTAAGTGGGGTAGCAGAAATCCGGGCAGTAACACAAAGTAAGGCAGTCCTGGTAACCCTGATGGCTAAATATGGAATAGATGTTGATACTGGAACCTGAGAAACAAAGGGAGCTGGGGAGAAAAGGTTCTTGTGGCAGGATTGTATGTGTTTCATGACTCATTAAGCTAGCCAGAATTAGTGAAGCACCTTATGGATTTCAGCTTTTAAACTCAAAGTGAGGCAATCACTTGAGGTTACTTCCCTTTTTAAAACTTATTTTTTCTTTGATTTCTTCTATCTCTGTCCTTTTGACTTCATAACTTTGTCTCTCATTTATACCTCCAGTCCCCTCTCTTATATACCCACTAGCAGTACTCTTTACCCCAAAGTCCTGGTAAGTTGCTCTTTTCAAGTGGAAAGACCTACAGTAGCCTCAATCTTTTTTTTTAATTTATTTAATTAATTAACTTACTTATTTATTTTTGGCTCCATTGGGTCTTTGTTGCTGTGTGCAGGCTTTCTCTAGTTGTGGCAAGTGGGGGCTACTCTTGTTGCAGTGCGCGGGGTTCTCATTGTGGTGACTTCTCTTGTTGCAGAGCACAGGCTCTAGGCATGTGGGCTTCAGGAGTTGTGGCTCATGGGCTCTAGAGTGCAGGCTCAGTAGTTGTGGTGCACGGGCTTAGTTGCTCCGCGGCATGTGGGATCTTTCCAGACCAGGGCTCGAACTCGTGTCTCCTGCATTGGCAGGTGGATTCTTAACCACTGAGCAACCAGGGAAGCCCAGTAGCCTCAATCTTAATGAACACAGTTTTTACCCTGGCCACAAAGCCAGCAACCAGCTGAGCACTGGCCCTCCCCTTGGGTAAAGATGCAGGAATTTTTACATGAACCAGTTAAGCAGAGGAAGAGGACACAGAATTAGTCCAAATGTAAAACCAAAGTAAAAGATAGATAAACTGAGGCAAAAGCCCTAATTTTTATAGTCTGGACCAAATCAGAAAGCATGTAATCAGTGCCGCCACTCAGAGGGCTCATTATCTGGTAGTGGTTGTATGAGAGATAACTTGTAGGTCATGCGGACTGGTAATGCTGTGGGTTCTCGTCAGCTTCTACAAGGATCAGCTGGGCCTGCAGCTGGTAATCATCTGTGACCCTGTCTGCTGCATGCTGAAGAATACAAAATCAGTTGACTTCTCAGGAGAAGGAAGCCATACACACACATGACACCATAGTGTGTGAAGGGGGGAAATAGTTTACACAAAAAGAAGAATGACATATATAGCAAGAAGGAGAATATCTTGAATAGATACTGACCACTAGACATAATAAGAGAGAGTCAGTAAACTTCTTGTCACACACATAAGAACAAGAAAGCCGTTGGGAATACAAGACTAAAATATTGACTGGACCAATTCCTGGCAAAATAATTATTACCAACTCCCTATTGAGGAAGAATTGGTAATAAATATTAAACTCATACACCTGTAGTGTAAGTTTAACTCATAATTCATACATAACTTAATCTAGTTAATATTTTATAAGTTTTTTCACACAATGATCAAATTATTCTTAAAGAACTTTCTGGATTTAAAAACTCAGTTAAAGAGATTGGTTCAAGATGGCAGAGTGGAAGGACATGAGCTCACTCCCTCTTGTGAGAGCACCAGAATCACAACTAACTGCTGAACAATCATTGGCGGGAAGACACTGGAACTCACCAAAAAATATACTCCACATCCAAAGACAAAGGAGAAGCCACAATGAGATGGTAGGAAGGGCGCAATCACAATAAAATCAAATCCCATAACTGCTGGGACGTTGACTCACAAACTGGAGAACACTTATACCACAGAAGTCCACCCACTGGAATGAAGGTTCTGAGCCCCATGTCAGGCTTCCCAACCTGGGGGTCTGGCAACAGGAGGAGGAATTCCTAGAGGATCAGACTTTGAAGCCTAGTGGGAATTGATTGCAGGACTACGACAGGACTGGGGAAACAGAGACTCCACTCTTGGAGGGCACACACAAAGTAGTGTGCGCATTGGGACCCAGGGGAAGGAGCAGTGACCCCATAGGAGATGGAACCAGACCTACCTGCTAGTGTTGGAGGGTCTCCTGCAGAGGTGAGGGTGGCTGTGGCTCACCATGAGGACAAGGACACTGGGAGCAGAAGTTCTGGGAAGTACTCCTTGGTGCGAGCCCTCCCAGAGACTTCCATTAGCCCCACCAAAGAGCCTAGTAGGCTCCAATGTTGGGTCACCTCAGGCCAAACAACCAACAGGGAGGGAACACAGCCCCACCCATCAGCAGACAAGCCAATTAAAGGTTTACTGAGCTCTGCCCACCAGAACAACAGCCAGCTCTACCCCCACCAGTCCCTCCAATCAGGAAACTTACACAAGCCTCTTAGATAGCTTCATCCACCAGAGGGCAGACAGCAGAAGCAAGAAGAACTACAACCCTGCAGCCTGTGGAAGAAAAACCACATTCACAGAAAGATAGACAAGATGAAAAGGCAGAGGGCTATGTACCAGATGAAGGAACAAGATAAAACCCCAGAAAAACAACTAAATGAAGTGGAGATAGGAAACCTTCCAGAAAAAGAATTCAGAATAATGATAGTGAAGATGATCCAGGATCTCAGAAAAAGAATGAAGACAAAGATGGAGAAGATGCAAGAAATGTTTAACAAAGATTTAGAAGAATTAAAAAAAACCTAGAAGAATTAAAGAACAAACAAACAGAGATGAACAATACAGTAACTGAAATGAAAAATACACTGGAAGGAATCAGTAGCAGAATAACTGAGGCAGAAGAATGGATAAGTGACCTGGAAGACAGAATGATGGAATTCACTGCTGTGGAACAGAATAAAGAAGAAAGAATGAAAAGAAATGAAGAAAGCCTAAGAGACCTCTGGGACAACATTAAATGCAACAACATTTGCATTCTAGGGGTCCCAGAAGGAGAAGAGAGAGAGAAAGAACCCGAGAAAACATTTAAAGAGATTATAGTTGAAAACTACCCTAACATAGGAAAGGAAATAGCCACCCAAGTCCAGGAAGCGCAGAGAGTCCCAGGCAGGATAAACCCAAAGAGAAACATGCCGAGACACATAGTAATCAAACTGACAAAAATTAAAGACAAAGAAAAATTATTGAAAGCAACAAGGGAAAAATGAAAAATAACATACAAGGGAACTCCCATAAGGTTAACAGATGAGTTCTCAGCTGAAACTCTACAAGCCAGAAGGGAGTGGCATGATAAAGTGATGAAAGGGAAGAACTACAACCAAGATTACTCTACCCCATAAGGATCTCATTCAGATTCGATGGAGAAATCAAAAGCTTTACAGACAAGCAAACGCTAAGAGAATTCAGCACCACCAAACCAGCTCTACAACAAATGCTAAAGGAACTCCTCTAAGTGGGAAACATAAGAAAATAAAAGGGCCTACAAAAACAAACCAATAACAATTAAGAAAATGGTAATAGGAACATACATATCAATAATTACCTTACATGTGAATGGATTAAATGTTCCAACCAAAACACAAAAGCTTGCTGAATGGATACAAAAACAAGACCCATATATATACTGTCTACAAGACACCTGCTTCAGACCTAGGGACATATACAGACTGAAAATGAGGGGATGGAAAAAAATATTCCAGGCAAATGGAAATCACAAGAAAGCTGGAGTAGCAATACTCATATCAGATAAAATAGACTTTAAAATAAAGACTGTTACAAGAGACAGAGAAGGACACTACATAATGATCAAGGGATCAGCCCAAGAAGAAGATATAACAATTGTAAATATTTATGCACCCAACATAGGAGCACCTCAATACATAAGGCAACTGCCAACAGCTATAAAAGAGAAAATCAACAGTAACACAATAATAGTGGGGGACTTAAACACTTCACACCAATGGACAGATCATCCAACAGAAAATTAATACGGAAACAGAAACTTTAAATGACACACTAGACCAGATAGATTTAATTGATATTTATAGGACATTCCATCCAAAAACAGCAGATTACACTTTCTTCTCAAGTGCACATGGAACATTCTCCAGGATAGATCATATCTTGGGCCACAAATCAAGCCTCAGTAAATTTAAGAAAATTGAAATCATATCAAGCATCTTTTCTGACCACAATGCTATGAGATTAGAAATCAATTACGGGGAAAAAAACATAAAAAACACAAATAAATGGAAGCTAAACAATACATTACTAAATAACCAAGAGATCACTGAAGAAATCAAAGAGGAAATCAAAAAATACCTAGAGACAAATTACAATGAAAACACGACAGATCAAAACCTATGGGATGCAGCAAAAGCAGTTCTAAAAGGGAAGTTTATAGCAATATGAGCCTACCTCAAGAAACAAGAGAAATCTTAAATAAACAATCTAAACTTACACTTAAATGAACTAGAGAAAGAAGAAGAAACAAAACCCAAAGTTAGTAGAAGGAAAGGAATCATAAAGATCAGAGCAGAAGTAAATGAAATAGAACAAAACAATAGCAAAGATCAATAAAACTAAAGGCTGGTTCTTTGAGAAGATAAACAAAATTGATAAACCGTTAGCTAAACTCATCAAGAAAAAGAGGGAGAGGACTCAAATCAATAAAATTAGAAACGAAAAAGAACTTAAAACAGTCACTGCAGAAATAGAAACATCCTAAGAGACTATTACAAGCAACGCTATGCCAATAAAATGGACAACCTGGAAGTAATGGACAAATTCTTAGAAAGGTATAACCTTCCAAGCCTGAACCAGGAAGAAATAGAAAATATGAACAGACCAGTCACAAGTAATGAAATTGTAACTGTGTTTAAAAATCTTCCAACATACAAAAGTCTAGGACCAGATGGCTCCACAGGTGAATTCTATCAAATATTTAGAGAAGAGCTAACTCCCATATTTCTCAGACTCTTCCAAAAAATTGCAGAGGAAGGAACACTCCCAAACTCATTCTATGAGGCCACCATCACCCTGATACCAAAACCAGACAAAGATACTACAAAAAAAGAAAATTATAGACCAATATCTCTCATGAATATAGATGCAAAAATTCTCAACAAAATACTAGCAAACAGAATCCAACAACACATTAAAAGCATCATACACCATGATCAAGTGGGATTTATCCCAGGGATGCAAGTATTCAATATATGCAAGTCAATCAACGTGATACACTGTATTAACAAATTGAAGAATAAAAACCATATGATCAACTCAATAGATGCAGAAAAAGCTTTTGACAAAATTCAACACCCATTTATGATAAAAAAAACACAAAACTCCAGGAAGCAGGCATAGAGGGAACCTACCTCAACATAATAAAGGTCATATATGACAAACTGACAGCAGACATCATTCTCAATGGTGAAAAACTGAAAGCATTTCCTCTGTGATCAGGAATAAGACAAGGATGTCCACTCTTGCCATATATTATATTATTCAACATAGTTTTGGAAGTCCTAGCCACAGCAATCAGAGAAGAAAAAGAAATAAAAGGAATACAAATTGGAAAAGAAGAAGTAAAACTGTCACTGTTTGCAGATAACATGATACTATACATAGAGAATCCTAATTATGCCACCAGAAAACTACTAGAGCTTATCAATGAATTTGGTAAAGTTGCCAGATACAAAATTAATGCACAGAAATCTCTTGCATTCCTATACACTAATGATGAAAAATCTGAAAGAGAAATTAAGGAAACACTCCCATTTACCACTGCAACAAAAAGAATGAAATACCTAGGCATTAACCTACCTAGGGAGACAAAAGACCTGCATGCAGAAAACTATAAGACACTGATGAAAGAAATTAAAGATGATACCAACAGATGGAATGAGATACCATGTTCTTGGATTGGAAGAGTCAATATTGTGAAAACGACTATACTACTCAAAGGAACCTACAGATTCAATGCAATCTCTATCAAATTACCAATTGCATTTTTTACAGAACTAGAACAAGAAATCTTAAAATTTGTATGGAGACACAAAAACCCCGAATAGCCAAAGCAGTCTTCAGGGAAAAAAACGGAGCTGGAGGAATCATACTCCCTGACTTCAGACTATACTACACAGCTACAGTGAACAAGACAATATGTTATTGGCACAAAAACAGAAATATAGATCAATGGAACACGATAGAAAGCCCAGAGATAAACCCCATAGCACCTATGGTCAACTAATCTATAACAAAGGAGGCAAGGATATACAATGGAGAAAAGACAGTCTCTTCAATAAGTGGTGCTGGGAAAACTGGACAGCTACATGGAAAAGAATGAAATTAGAACACTCCCTAACACCATACATGAAAATAAACTCAAAATGGATTAGAGACCTAAATGTAAGATTGGACTCTATAAAACTCTTAGAGGAAAACATAGGCAGAACACTCTTTGACATAAATCACAGCAAGATTTTTTTTTGATCCACCTCCTAGAGTAATGGAAATAAAAACAAAAATAAACAAATGGGACCTAATGAAACTTAAAAGCTTTTACTTTTAAGCTATGCCAGCAAAGGAAACCATAAACAAGATGAAAAGACAACCCTCAGAATGGGAGAAAATATTTGCAAACAAATCAATGTACAAAGGCTTAATCTCCAAAATATATAAACAGTTCATGCAGCTCAGTATTAAAAAAACAAACAACCTAATCCAAAAATGGGCAGAAGACCTAAATAGACATTTCTCCAAAGAAGCCATACAGATGGCCAAGAAGCACATGAAAAGCTGCTCAACATCACTAATTATTAGAGAAATGCAAATCAAAACTACAATGAGGTATCACCTCACCCCAGTTAGAATGGGCATCATGAGAAAATCTACAAATAACAGATGCTGGAGAGGGTGTGGAGAAAAGGGAACCCTCTTGCACTGTTGGTGGCAATGTAAATTGATACAGCCACTATGGAGAACAGTATGGAGGTTCCTTAAAAAACTAAAAATAGAATTACCATATGACCCAGCAATCCCACTACTGGGCATATACCCTGAGAAACCCATAATTCAAAAAGACATATGCACCCCAATGTTCATTGCAGCACTATTTACAATAGCCAGGTCATGGAAGCAACCTAAATGCCCATCGACAGATGAATGGATAAAGAAGATGTGGTACATATATACTATGGAATATTACTCAGCCATAAAATGGAATGAAATTAGGTCATTCATAGAGACATGGATGGATCTAGAGACTGTCCTACAGAATGAAGTAAGTCAGAAAGAGAAAAACAAATATCGTATATTAATGCATATATGTGGAACCTAGAAAAATGGTACAGATGAACCAGTTTGCAGGGCAGAAATAGAGACACAGATGTAGAGAACAAATGTATGGACACCAAGGGTGGAAAGTGGCTGGGGGTGGTGGTGGTGGTGTGATGAATTGGGCAATTGGGTTTGACATGTATACACTGATGTGTATAAAATGGATAACTTAATAACCTGCTGTATAAAAAAATAAAACTGAAAAATTCAAAAAAATAAAATAAAAAATAAAAACCCAATTAAAGCTCCCCATCCAGGTGCTGAGAGAAGCTTCCAATTATTTTATCAATAGACCAGTGCCTCAAAAAATCTGACTTAGTTGTTAATTGAGCTTCTTACCTTTATTCCTCTTGGGGGGGAAAAACAGTGGAGACAGAAGAGGACTACATGATTGGTACACTAGAAAATTTTAATAACAAAAATATGAGGAGGTCAGTTTTTTAGAAGTGGTGATTAATAACTATTAATTTTGACACGTGAACACCAAGAGTAGGTTTTTATGGATCCACTCATAAGAAGTTTTTTGTTAACCTTATATTTTGGGTAGCAACGAATGTTTTTAGTAGCAATATTATTCATTTATGAAATAAATGTGGATTCAATTAATAAGCTATATTCATACTCAGTCTGTCAAATTCCTGTTTTTAAACAGTTTGGTTCACTGAGCAAGCTAATTTAATGCCTTACTAAAAAGAAAAAAGAATGGTCATTCTCTCTAGTTATAAAGATACATATGGATAGAATTTAAGCAAGTAAGTCTTTTCTCTGTGGAATACAAAAATATAACTGAGTATGTATTTTAAACACATATACACAATGGAAGAAATCAAACTAAATGTGTGTGTTTAACCTCTTCAACTTTCTGAATATTGAATGTGGTGAGATTGGGTATGACAGTCAGGTAGCTAAGTTGAAAGTTTTCTCTTTGTATATGTATTTTTACCCTTCTCTGTTCAGAATCTAAATAGAAACAGATGACTTCTTCAGCGGTATTTAGCCATTTTTCTTCAAAAAAAAATCTGTGAATTTCACAAAGATGAATTAAATGATTGATTGTGCCAATAATCATTAAAAAGTGAGGCTGGAAAAATTAAACCATGTTTGCTACTGAATGCTCAGTTATATCTGCTTCTCATTCTTGTTTCACATGTGATCATCATTTGGAATAATAATAACCATACACCCAAAGAAATGAGGGCAAAGAAGAGTGCATTATCATATTTTCTATTGTATATTTTATACATTTACTTTTTGTGCAACAATATAGTTTAACTTTCTTCTAAAAACAGAGACTAGTAGAGATGCTATAATTATCCTTTATTTATGCCAAATAGCCAAGGAAAATTAAATTTTGTTCCTAATTACCTTGATTCTTGAGAAAGATTTTGTGAGAATGTTGTAGGAATTTGTACAATCTTTTGTACTTTTATCATTACCAGGTAGGGTGGAAACAATGGACATATCATAGGCTCTATATAACTTTCAATTTTTATCTGACATCTTAGCCTGATAATCACCAGTGGTGCTCATGGGGACATATGTATATGTATAACTGATTCACTTTGTTATAAAGCAGAAACTAACACACCATTGTAAAGCAATTATACTCCAATAAAGATGTTTTAAAAAAAAAAAAGTAGAAAGCTTGGGCCTTTCTACCTCCCTGGCTTATCCTTTTAGCATTTTTTTCTTTCTTTTCATTTCTTCAGAACCCACTGTTAATAAATGGTTCCATCCTGAAGTCAATTAAACACTAGAGATTTAACAGGCTATCTCATTCAAGAATTAATTGCATTCACACTTGTTTTGATGGGGAAAAAGCTTATTTCATGGGATAACTTATATGATAAAAATTCAGGCACTATGGATCATGGAAAAGGAAGAAAGGGAATATTGGTAAAGAGATCTCCTTACTGTCACTGTAAAAACAACAACAACAACAGCAAAAAAACCTCTTGCTTCACCCTTAAGACATTGCTGAAAGGTGTGTGTGTGTGTGTGTGTGTGTGTGTGAGTGTGTGAGAGAGAGAGAGAGACAGAGAGAGAGAGAGAGACCCCCATATTTTCCCTAGCAATAAAAATAACCAAAATCCTGTAAACACACTCATAAATCTCTAAAGGGATTTCTTATATCAGCCATAATTTTGAGTGTTGCATGAATAAAATGATCATACCCAGATGTGCAAGAAATGACAACTGTAATTTGTGAGGACTGACAACCAGGACTAGGCAATGGCATTCAAACCAATGAGTAATCAGAATAGTTGACAGCCGTTCTTCAAGACTCAAATTTCTGATGGGGCACAACACTTGGACAAACAATTGTTAGTGAACTATGGTCCTATGATAATCAATTTATAATCCCTGAAATTTTAGGACATGCCAGTACTTACCAGAATATGCTTTATAAGCTGTATAATTTTCATTAGAAAAAAGTCTGCAGAAGGATATCTGAAGCTATAACTACATGATTAATTTTTTGCCACTAGAAATATCAATCACTAAATACCAAACATTTTCCTCAGAGCTACTAGAGACATTAAATCAATATGTAAAATGCCAACAAGACATTACAAAATACATTCCCTGTACTGTCAAAGAGCATTCTCCAGAATATTCACACTGTAGAATGTTACAGCCTACCAAGAATGCCACCATCCAAGCAAGCAATGAGTCACCATCTATAAAAATTCAGAACTTGCTTAAATCTGGAAGTTTTATGACTATGGCAAGGAAGTTACCAGACCAGAAAAATGCAGAGAATCTGAGGCATTGCGCTAAGTCGTCTCATTAATTGTCCAGTGGTCCACATCATTAAATAAGTGGTGGGGAGAAAAGAAAACAAAGGCAGCAAGCAGGAGGGATCAAGTAACCAAGGCCAGCCCTTCAGCTGTTGTTTTTCCTCAGATCTCTTTCCCACTGTCCTTCTGACACCCTCCTAACTCTGATGCCCTTCTTCCTGACTTCCTAGATTCAAAAAGTATATTTTGTCCCACAATTTTCTCTACCCTTTGCTCTTGCATTAAAACTAACCTCTTTCCTATCCTATATTCTATTAAACTGTATTCTTTGGAAGATAGTTTCTTTCATTGACTTAAATATTTTTAAAATATCTCCTGCCACCAAATGATGCAATAGGTGCTGGTGATACAAAGATGAAGGTGAAAACAGTTCCCTTCATCAAGGAGCTTTCTGTCTAGATGAAAATACTCCTGCCAAAGGGCTAAAAATATATGATTTGTAAGGTCTGGGTAGGTTTTCATTTTAATAGAGTACACCTATATACAACTGATAACCTAAAAAAGGTAGTTTGAATGGAAGGGATTTTAGATACTGCCTGAGGACTGGAGAGGTAGTTTGGGTGTGGATAAGAATATGAAAAAGACCTTTAAGTAATAGTCACACAACACGTTGGCTCATTCAACATTGCTTTCATGAAAAAGTAACACCATTACTAAGTAAATATAATACCTGTTGAATATTAAAACTGTTTGATCACTGTGGAATATTAATGTATGTTTATCCTGCAAGTCCTACACTGGTCAAGTCAAGCTTGTTATGTTGAGAATTGAGTCTCATTGTAAAGTGATGTCATTCCCATATTCACCTCTTGAATAACACCCTTACCTCTGTAACAAACACCCTTACCACTTGGCCCTCACCTCTATAAGGGCCAAGTGAAGGAAGATCCAAAGATAGAGAGGAGTGCTTCTCAAATAGGTGACTTTCCCTCAAAGGAACAAGTCTGGAGACATTTTTGGTTGTCAGAACTGGGGGAAGTGCTAGTGGCATCTAGTGCATAGAGACCAGGGGTTGCTGCAAAGCTTTCTGCAGTGCACCGGACAGTCCCCCACAACTGAGAACTATCCAGCCCCAAATATCAATAACTACGGTTGAGAAATCCTCATATAAAGGGTATTGTGTCATCTCTTTTCCTAAAGTTATCATCTCTTTTCCATTCTGAGATCCCTCCCTCCTGCAACCCCCTTGGGCTAGGGGCAAACTCACCGTGATAGGATTTAAAATGTGATCCTGTCACAACCTTATCTAAAAGCATTCAGTGCATTCCTCAAACTTGAGTGAGCGTTAAAATATCTGGGATACTTCTTCAAATACATATTCCGGAGTCTGCTTCTGGAGATCCTTAGTAGGTTTAACATAGGAGTCAGGAATCTTAGTTTTTCAGGTGATTCTGGTGTGAACGATTGGAAGGCCATACAAAAGGAAAAGCTGATCTGTTGGATAAAACCCAGGTTCTTTAACTTTTGATCAGGCCTCCACTATGATCCAATCCATGCCTATTTCTTCTGATACATACCTTGTCCCTCTCCTCTCATAATCTCTGTTCCAGCAGTATTGATCTACTTGAAGCTCACTGAAACATTGTACTGTTTCATGAATTCCCCACCATTAATATGTTTCTTCTGCCTGGATTCCCTTTCCTTCTTTGTCCTACTTGTGTTGGTAAATGTTGAGTGGCTGTTCAAAAAAATAGAAAAATTCCCTGATTTGTAGTATTTGCCAATTTCTATGATATAAATATTCCCACCATGGCCAATTTCAAGCTGCCGATGTGACATTTCTGAAAACTGAGCTGGAAGGAAATATGCACAATCAGCTCTTGAGAACTGGTGTGAGCTAACTCCAGCACAACATTGCAAGTAATTGTTATCTTTTATCCTTCCTCATAGCCTTTCTCAATAACTCAAGACTGTTTCTTGCACGTTTAATATTGCAATTATACTTTCACTTGTATTTCTCAACATGAACATTACTAACTAGACTGAGTTCTTCGAGATGAAGTCCTATGGTAATAAAAATTGTGTTTTGCTAGAGTACATTTTGACTGAAATGTTTCATATTTATGGTGTTGGGGGTATGTTTTCCTTTTATATACCAACTTATTAAGTAAAGTGTGAAAACCTTTTAAGTATTTTCTAAGTTTCAGCTTCAGTCACGCTAAAGTATATCAAGCCAAAGGGTTTTGTTCATGCCTAAGCCAAAATATTAAAGGCGGAAAGTGTGTCTTCTGGGAGCCAGCCTAAGCACTAATAAAATTGAGATATCTGACCTTGGGAAGTTAACTTTGGGCTACTTTTCACTAATGGGGGATTCTCTTCTGAAGAATCTAGGTTCTGGGTTATTTCAGTCAGAGGAAGTTGTATTTACTTAGAAAGTACCTTATCTATAGTCAACTTGGCTGAGTTGAGCTATTTCTCCTTTTAAATTATCAGGGACTTCTTAACCTGAACTACTTTTTATCAGAAAGGATCCCCTTACTGTTTCATGCATAAGTAATTACCTTCTTGAACTGGGACATATTTTTGAGGGCAGAAATATTTGATAATTGCTCTAGTACCCAGAGACAATAGAGGAAGACATTTTATGCTGCCATAAGAAAGAGTCAGCCTTAAATACGTGGGCAGATTGTTTCCCTTCATCTGAAAAGACATATAGTTATCTTTCTGAATCCTCAAAACATCACTCTGTGTATATATTATCCCAGTCATTTGCCTTCTCTATTTATATATTAGATAGTATACTTGTTTTACTAAAAGACCAATTCTAAAAAGTTTAACAGTAGTCAATGTTCCTTCCCTCTCTCTCTCTTTCTCTCTCTCCCCCTCCCTCCCTCATGACTCTTGTGTGTGTAGTGATAGATTCAAATAGATTCAAATAGATCTAACAAATCATAATACAGTATAAACAGAGGAAGTGATCTTCCTATAAGGGCATAGGTATAAGGGTCAATGAAACAAACTGTAGCATGCTATGGTATAGTATATGCTTTCAATATTTTATAGAATTCTAAGTTGAAACCTGAAGAACAGTGTCTCTCCTGGGAGATAATGGTAATTATAAACAAAAGACAAGGGGAAGTTTCTTTTTTAAATCCTTAGTTATAAAATTCATTTGTTTGATGCCCATACCAATTTTTTGCTTATTTGCCTGTCATTGGTTCATGGAAAGATGCAAAAAAATAAGAGATTTAGATGTGATTCAGTAGGATTAGAAAAAAAAAATTATCACTGAGCCAACTAAACTAGTTCCAACTCAAAAGCAAATCCAAATAATGTTTAATTCTTCTGACTTAAATTACTCATTTGAAAAGTAAGTTTAAATTGGCAGTGAGAACAATTCTATAAGCTAGTAGGGCAGAAACTTCAGGATAGTGATACTTAAATTTAAATTATTAAATACTTGATAAGACTGAAAAATCATTGAAGATCATTTTTTTTGATCCTTTGTCATTTCAGGTTTATTTATTTATTTTCCATTGAAAAATGTCTAGCTTCCAAGCTTGTATCTCAAAGAGAGCTAGAAAAAATTTTGAAAGACTAACATTATACTAGGCAGGCATCCCAAAAGTTGATGGGACACAACTGTGCCGTAGAACTTGGTGAGGTAAATGGCATATGTTTCTTAAGAAATGGACTTTATAACTTTCTTAAAACTTTACTCCCTTTGAATGATGGGCCTTTTTGCCTAGGAGTGAAATGATTATGTAGGGTACTGTACTACAGCACTCTCTTAAAAATACATTGCATCAGGGTCACGAGCTTGTAATGTAGAATTTTAAAGGTAAGAGAGTGAGTTTTTAAATTTAATATCTCAGGGACTTTGGATCCTTTCCACCCAAAACTTGGCTTGCAATTTGTCTCCACAGATGATTTTAATGGTTTAAATTAGTTATGGCTTTTCAAACTGTGAAGTAGCCAATAATTTATCTTTGACCAAAGTTTAAACAATTAGTTCTAACCAGCACCAGTTATTTTAAAAATCAGGTTTTAGAGGGGAAAAAAAGTAAATGTGGTTAGTTAATTTCTTATTGCTCAGAGACTTATATATTTAAAAATAAAACTCCAGAGATTTTAGTTTGAGGGGGAACTCCCTAGTTCTGTGGCTAGTTGCCCAACGTATTGTTGTGTGTCAGTGAAAATTTAGAAATGTAGAGAATTATAAACCCCTCTATCCTCTTTCATATGCATGTGAACAATATTTCTGTGGCATAAGGAGGTTTTAGAGTTTGCAGGTTAATTTTGAGGTCAGCTATCATTTGCAAATTGTAGAAAAGAAGGAAGTGTTCCCATGATGGCATAAGTTTCCTGACTTCACTCCATGGCAAAGTTTAGAGTTTTTGAATTTCCTTGATCCAGACTCTGCAAAAGCCTTCAGTGGCAGGTTGCCAGTTTCAGTTAAACTTACTCGGTCTTGGTCTTACTTGAGAGTTTTCAGAGGGACATAATGCCCATTTTGTATTGCCTGGATCAACAAGTGCACTCGAAGGCTGTTAACAGAGAGCTGAGAAAGGGGCTGCATGTGGGGGTGCAGACTCCTAAGTACCTTCTCATGGTTAACTGTATGGTTTGTACTTGTGTCCTTTTGTGGGCAGTTATGCTAACTGTGCTCATCTATTATTCTTCTTTATTTATAAGATGACTTAGATTAACATTAGTATCAACATAGGCAGGAAGGATGGCTTTGGAAGGGCAGAGGTAATAAAAAAAAACAAAAACGACTTCTCCAAGTACTCTCTTTTCTTGCTTAGACGTTCTCACCTTTGAATAAATGTTGCAAGAACCAAGAAAAGTGGTCTGAATTCTCTGGGATTAAACATGAGTATGAGTTTTAAGAAATGGAACTGCAACCAGTTTAAATCTTCTCATCTTGTCTGGATTTTTTTCCATAACAAAGCCTGGTTTATCTACAGAACAAGAGTCCATCCATCTGCAAACTTTTATGTTTAATAAACATCAGAGTTAAATTAAGTCAATACTATATTTTTGTAGTGATTGTGGAAGGAAATGAAAACAATGGACAGGTTGCTGAATGGTCTGCTACTGCCATTGTGATCTAAACTAGTCACAACATTTAACTTCAGTTTTTGGATCTGTCAAATGGGGAGAGGTTGGTTAGCCACTTTCTAAATTCCCTTCCTGCCACAAGGCTGTCACTATGACATTACTTTAAAGATTATGGTCAGGATAGGATGAAAAAGTGAACGAAAAGGAGGCACTGACTTTTGTCTAGAGACACCTAAATCAAGAGATTTTTGCAACTACATTTAATAATGGAATGGGAAAATAGTACAAAATAAAGAAGTATAGTGTTGGTGTTCTTACATAATAAATTGATCCTCACCCTCCTGACTGCCATAGTCACCCCCCAAAATATACAAGTATGATAGAGAGGTAGCAGCTGCCTCATATGTCAACTTACGAATTGTTAAGAATGCCGGTACTTGTCAGTTAGTAGTTTCCCAGTGCAAACTCCTGGGAGGGAAGCTGGATTTAGACCCTTTTGGATTTCCTACGTTCTCCTCTTCCTTCCTTAGAATTTTGGTAGTACCCGTAAGTCAACTCAGGGAGATAAAAATGGAGAGTAGTTATGTCAACATCGCCTAAGAGACTGGACACAATGAAGAGGAGGCTAGATTGAAGGGGTATTGAGATGGTGCCTGCTAATTACTCTGTTCACATTTTGAAAGTTGCATCAGAATAAATTCCGAACAGAGTAAATGAAACTGCAATAATAACATTCTATTAGGAATTTTGGATTGGATCTGGTGTAATCTTATTGGTATAGAAGCACTTAGTACTGATTTATTAGGTAAGTGGAGAAAATAGAAATGTGGTGGAGTATGCTCTGAAAAAAGTGTAACTTTCCTTGTTTTTAATCTAAAAACCATTGTGTCAGTCAATTTAGTTTTTGTACACAGTGTTTGAAAGATGACCTTGATTTACGTAAAGTATTATTTCCCATGTTCATTTGTTAGTTTAAGCGTTGAAATCGTGATTGAGCACAAGCTATGTGCCAGGCATCAAGTCTGCACTGAGATACGTGATGAATAAGACCCACTCCCCATCTCCCCATCTCCCAGGAGCGTGCCTTATAGTCACATAATATGGATTGTATGTCCTTTGTTACAGCGGCAAGTGTCAGCAGCCTATGACATAATTATAATCTGACAGAAAAACAAAATATTCTATAATCAACTTCTTTCTGTGCATATCCACTCCATGGTGCTCTGCTGCTATGGAAAATGATACTCACAAATGCTCTTTAGTAGCATTTTTAAAAGATGAAAAATGCCTATATGGTAAAAATTAATCCCAATTCATTTTAGACGTTTATGTAGAATTAGGATATGAAGATATTAGCCAAGAGACTGAAAAATGAGTGTACTTGCGTACAACTGTGCGTTCTATTTTTCAGGCTTAACAGCTTAGCTGTAACATTTGTACATTAGCTAAATAACATCTCAAGGGGAGATGGAGATAGAACCTTGATGTCTACTGATTGTACATGTGTGAGTTTGTGCTCTCAAAGGATGGTCCTTAAAAAACTCCCTGCTGGAAGCTATTGTGCATATTGTAAAAGGACTGTTGCTAAGTGCCAATTGAGCTAGTACTGTATACTTGCCATTTAAAAAGAAGATTTCATACCACTTGATTATGTTAAATAGAAATGTTTGAAATTTATACAGAATTACATCAAAATGGCACACTAGTTATATGTCTAAAGGGCTGCAACTACTCTATTCCATAACTGTCAGTCCTTCTGGTAGATGGTTTAATGTAAGACTGTCACAGAATGTATTACATGAGAAGTATAGAAAGTCTTAGAATAGTGAAGCCATAAATATATATTGTAATAGAACCTAAACCCGTGTTTGCATTGAAACATACCTACCTATATACATATACATACATATATATTATATTTAATGGTTCATGTAACACAAATGGAACTCTGAATTTTTAAGTATGTAGAGGTCTAGATGAATCAAGTACGGTTTTTCGGTGTACATAATAGAGTCTGAGTATCATTCTTGGTGCTGTACAGGGTTCTTGTGGGATAACAATATGTTGTGTTACTTTTAACAATTCCTTCTGAAAATGTCCTTTCTTCAGAGGCACTTAATTTCCCCCCTAAAAATGGTGGTGGTTGGGGGGGATTTTTACAACCTTTTAAGTGAATCCTCTCCATCAACCAAATTATATTTTCAGTGGGTATGTGTTCTACACCCCTCATTA
Source organism: Mesoplodon mirus (assembly GCF_964341445.2). Lineage (NCBI taxonomy): Eukaryota > Metazoa > Chordata > Mammalia > Artiodactyla > Ziphiidae > Mesoplodon > Mesoplodon mirus. The sequence goes on along the minus strand of NC_138985.1, from coordinate 81,458,568 downwards.
GTAAAGTATACATGCCATAAATGCAATAATAAGCTACCTTAATTCATAAAAATATGGAACTGGGAAGGAAGTAGACTAAATACCATGACTTTAGCCCCCTTTCCTCCAAAGATCCCATGGAAATAACAAAAAAGAGACATTTTTAAAGAATGAAACTGAGCTGTGTATAGAAAATTTTAAAAAGGAGGCAGCTGTGAGCCAGAAAGTTTGAGAAAATCTTGGAAGACAGAATGGAGGTGACGGGGGAGAAAGAGAGAGGAAGGAAAGGCCCAGCTCCAATCCCCCAGGGATGGGCGCAGACTTCCCAGGAGCGCCGGAGAAATGCTAAACCTAGAGTCAGCGGAAGAGTTTTGTGGCATGTGAATTATTGCTCAACAAAACTCTTTGAAACATTTTTTTTAGGGAATAAAGAAAAGCATCAGTGAGCAATAAGGCAGCCATCAGGGCAGAGGGCCAGCAGGATCTTCTGCTCCCTTCCCTTCCTCCAAGGAGGTTACTGTTCCAGAGAAGCTCCAACCTCATAAGCATTCTTCTAAGAACAAAAACGAAAACAAAAAGTATGAACTGGGAAGGGCTTCTTTGGGCATTAGGGTGGAAAAGAAAATCTGGCAGAGCTTCACTTAGATCCCTACTACCACTGGGTCTCACAAACTATTTAGCGAGAATATAATCTGCATAACTTCTATAGGGAGAAATTAATTTACCTTTAACCCAGCGTTTTACTTCTAAAAATTTTTCTTATGGGTAGTTTACCCACATGAACAAGAACATATATTCCAGTATTCACTTAAGTATGATTTTAATAAGTAAAACCTGAAACAGTGTATCTATCTATAATGATACACCTATGTAGTTTAAAAAATAAAGAAAAAAAATTTATTTGCTGATATGGAGAAATATCAGATATAGACAAAATTAAATGCCAATCAAAAATATTAAGGAAAAAATGTATGTTTAAAAAAGAACATAGGTATAGCCATAGATTCTCTTGTATGCCTAAAAGTTTCTTTGAAAAATCCAAACTAGGGCTTCCCTGGTGGCGCAGTGGTTGAGAATCTGCCTGCCAATGCAGGAGACGTGGGTTCGTGCCCCGGTCCGGGAAGATCCCACATGCCGTGGAGTGGCTGGGCCCATGAGCCATGACTGCTGAGCCTGCGCATCTGGAAATCTAAACTATAGAATTCAAATTTTATCTTTGCTTCTAATTAAATATGTTAATAAATCACAGTATTCTCAAAGATACAGGAAAATGATTGAATCATAACATGTAACCTTAAAAGCCCCTGGTTCATTTGATAAAAATCAAAAATACTAATTCAGTGTATAAGTAATATTTAATAAAGACAATGACTCTCAAAAATAAAGCATTAAAAGGATCAAAAAAGGAAGTTCATACAGTCTCTTCTAGAACAGACAGTGCATAGTCCTGGCTTATCATAACTCGGTGTCAATTATATAGTGAATATATGCAATATCTCTGTATTTTCTGATTTCATCATGTGTAAATTGAGGAAGACTTGCCTAGTAGAAGAGTAGAGAGCTGTTTTAAAAATCATTTAAGGAAAAAAATCCTTAAATGGATACTAATGTCTCATATTCATCTAAAAATAACAAACTATTTTATGGACCATCCATGCTATTAGTCACTTTCTCTTGGCTGTTCAGCTACCAACTTTTGGTCACTTTATTCTTAATCATCAGAGAAAAATTGTATAGATTTGAAACTCAAACATGTCATTTTTCTATCTGCTCCTCACACAAGAAAAAAAAGATTGATAGAAGAGAATATTGAGTCTAAGAGAGAAAATATATGCATGGATGTTACATAGAGGAATTAATATGAAATAACACATGACCTCATGGTGGAAGAGTGGTAAAAAAAAAATTAGAACTTTTAAGTCCTCTAAAATGTAATGTTGTATTTTGGACATTTTGTTAGTTAGTTCCCAAGCTGTGGACCGTGAAAAACTAGTATCCCCCAAATGTTAATGCATTTTACTGCTGAAAAGGTTACTGTACCTCTGTTTCTGGCATTCTGGCTGATTAGATGTTCAAATGGACCCTCCTACTATAAAGCAGCTATATTATGATAACGTACACTTCGAGGTATTGCTAGTTTTGTAGATGTAGGGAATGTCTTTAAAACCTGCCTACTGACCCTCCCATACATGTACACATATTGACAGTGAACTGGAACCATATCAGTGGAATGGAGTTGGGACCAAAAAGGTCAGAAGTCAAGATGCCCCTCTAGTAGCGTTGCTATCTAGACACTGAGGCTCCTCTGGCAAGGTGGTGAAGTTGGGACCGAGATTCCCTTGAGAAATCAAGAGAAGGACTGAAGTCATTTCAGGTTGTTATCCCTCCCCATCACCCACAAAAGAAAATACTTTTTAGAGGAAAGTTTTCCCAATTTAGGCCTATAGGACCAATAAGATTAAATAAAATATTTATAAATGAAGATCATCAAGTACATTAGGAGACCAGCTATGATAAGAAAAAGTTAAAAGAAACAGTGAACAAAAGATTGAGACATCAAGGAAAACTGATATTGGAATTGCCAGATAATTCATATAATTGCATAGGAAATGTTTAAAGAAACAAAAGATGCATTGACAAAGATGAGCATGAAACAAAACCTATCAGGAATGAACTGACAGATTTGGAAAAAACAAAAAGATACTTCCAGAATGAAAAACCTATGTGTCAGGGGAAAAAAGAAGCCTCAATGGACAGTTTAAATAGTAGATAAGACAGAGAGAAATACAAATCAAAATCAAAATGGGGTATTATCTCACACTTGTTAGGAACACTTATTAGGACTATATGTGTGTGTGTGTGTGTGTGTATGTATGATAAGTTTTGGTGAGGATGTGGAGAAATTGGAACCCTTCTACATTGTTGGTGGGAATGCAAACTGGTGCAACCACTAAGGAAAGTAGTGTGGAAGTTCCTCAAAGAATTAAAAATAGTACTACCACATGATCCAGCAATCCCATTTCTGGGTGTATATCCAAAAGAATAGAAATCAGAATCTCGAAGAGATAATTGCACCCCCAATGTTCATTGCAGCATTATTCATAACAGCCAAGATGTGGGAACAAGTCAAGGGTCCAGTGATGGATGAATGGATAATATACGTGTATATATGAATATTATTCAGCCTTAAAAAGAGAAATCTTGCAGTATGCAACAACATGGATGAATGTGGAGGACTTTATGCCAAGTGCAATAAGCCAGTCACAGAATGGCAGAATATTCAGTGATTCCACTGACATGTGGTTATTTAAAAAGTCAAACTCATAGAAGCAGAGGATCGAACAGTGGTTAGCTGGTGGGAAGGAGAAATGGGAAGCTGTTCTTCAATGGGTATGAAGTTTCTGTTATATAAGATCAATAAGTTCTAGAGATCTGCTGTACAATGTAGTACCTATAGTTAACAATACAGTATTCTGCACTTTAAAATATATTAAGAGGAGGATAGATCTCATGTTAAGTATTCTTACTAGAAAAAAATCACAAGGAAATTTTTGGAGGTGATGATAACTTGGTGGTTGTAATGGTAGCACAGGTATATGCATATGGCCAAACTCATTAAGGTGTATACATTAAATTTGTGTAATTTTTATATTAATTATACCTTAATAAAGCTATAAAAATGCACATGTATAAAACAAGACACAAATAAGAAACAAATTAGTGAACTGGAATTATATATAAAGGCATGACCAAAATGTAGTACAAAGACACCAAGAGGGAAATATATGTAAATAATGAAGCTCAACTCTAGAAGGGTTTCTTTTCATTTGGAAACAGCATGCTCCACTACTGGAAATTTAACTACAGCCTCTCTACCAATTCACCAAATAAGCTCCCAAACTGGAGAGGAGTTCCCTATAATAAGAAGCCATGGAAGAATTTCAGGCAACAATAAAACAGGCTCTGCCTTGGATCTCCTTATCTCCTTCAGTCCCCCGTGAAATTATAGGTATCTTAGAACAATCTCACAGCTTACTGGAGCCTTTGGCAATTAGACTTCTATTATCCTTGGCATCTGGGCTGAGTAGCAATTACTAGTTTGTCATTGATCCCTAATGGAGAGGTTGTCTCATTAATTGAAAATTAAGTCTCTGACCTGACAAACTCTTTCTACAGTGAGTGACTTTGTATTGAACACCCATTAGATGAGAAAAGCCCCCCAAATTTTGCATTGTGAAATGGAAATGGCACTGCTAGTAACTTAGCAAATTTGATGAACAGACTCTTAGCCTCATGAACAGCCTCACTTTTTGCTATACCCAACCTTCTGGCTCAGTGTGAGCCTACAAGACTTGCCATGATTTACCGTTGAAAGAGTATCTCTGCAACATGGGAAAATCTCAAGTAATGCCTTAGCCATATGCAGTCATAATGATAAATTGCTGATATCTTACCATAAGTGATATGCTCCCCACAGTAGGCTAACTTCAGACAGTTATAGAGCACATATAGGTCATAGAGCACATCATTCCAATATTGATAAAAATATACCTTTGCACAAATAAATGGACCATCTCTAATGGCCTAGCTACTTGTTCAGGCCAGCCACCTACTCAGGCCTCACTACAAAGCCGTACCAGTAAGGAATATTTTTTTATGGAAAAAAACAATATATCTGTTATATAAATACAATATATATCTACATGAAATGACCACTACTCAAGGAAATAGTCCTTGGCACCATTAATTATCCCCTTCATGAATTAAGTATCATTAGTTCACTGACAAATTATAAATATCTTTGGGTGAGATAATATGTTAATCAACAACTTTTTAGTACATGAGAGTTTATCTGGTAATGATATGTCACTTTTGAAAGCAGAATCTCTGAGGAAGTGGGCAACAGGACATGTATGTTTAACAAGAGAAGGGGAGGGCTAGGTCTGGTGAGTGGAGAAACGGGTAGGACTCGTGGGCCTTGGTAGGACTCATGGGCAGGTATGTGGGAATTTACTGTCAGGCTAGGGAATCTTCAGAAAGGAGAAAAGCAACAAGAGAAAAAAGGGAGAGGAGATTTATATGGCTTATTCGGTAGCTGCCATCATCTCCATTGCATGCTTAGTCCTTGCTTTTTGATTCCTTCCAAGCTTAAACCACCCATGCTTGAACGAGATGTGTCATAACAGACACTGTCAGTGCTTGATTCATATCCTCTCGGCCCACTCAGGTTCACCTGCAGCTTTGCTGCACAGTTATTGTATATACCAATGGCTTCCTATATTAAGCACCCGTGTCTCTATTTCTACTAGATGTGATGTTCACCTAGAGTACAGGGCAAGCCATTAGTGTCTTGTTTTTAAAATCATCAAGAGCCGCCCTCAGCCACTGAGTGAAGAGAGATGGCTAAGTACCCAGGTTAGCTCCTACCTTGGAGGTGTGTTTACATTGGCTGATTCCCAGGGGCACTGAACTTCAGTTGCTCACAGTAGCAACTTAGCCATTAACACATCCTCTTTATGGTCCTCCTCTCTTCCGTTCTCATTCTGTTGTTCTCATACTGTGCTTCCTGGGATCACCTCCAAAATACACTACTTGACCTGAATGTTTATTTCAGGGTCAGCTTTTAGAGGATGGAAGATTGGCATATATGCACTCAGATTTTTAAACACCTTCTCCTCCCTTTTTAATTTGTTCAGTCCCATTTCTTGTGGATACAAAAAATGCCAGGGTAAATGTTAAATGCTGCAACATTTTAAGTATGGCATATTATTGTGGTGCCCATGCTGCAATATATTTACGTAAAGTTCTTTAGTCAATACTGTTTCTCTTGCTCCTTCTACCACCAGGGCAGAGGCTTACCATACTGTACAAAATTAAGTTATTTCTGCTGCAGGCAGGTTACTTATCATTAAGCCTCAGCTGTCAAACTCAATACAGAAAAATCTAGAAGCCAGTCCCTGAGTGACTGTTTTTGAAGCCGTGGTACATTGTGGGGAGGAAAGTAGGCAAATGAGGAGAAGGAGGCTCATGCCTTTCTAGTCAAGAGCTGATGCTTTCCAGCATTGTCACTTTCTCTACACGTCAGTAGAGAAGGGTTTTTCTAATCACCAGTGATCTTTGAAGAGTTCAACAGGCAATTCTATCTTGTATTTTGAGAATTTGGAGCACTAGAGCCTCATATCAGACCCAGATTTGTAGATAACCAATTAGACCCTGCTAAGTCAGTCTGATCCATAACTAAATATATGTCTAGGGTACTGGGAAGAATACTCTTTTGGATATTTTCTTTCAGTAAATGCAAATCGTACAGTGGTACTTAGGATAATAATAAGGCAAGCAACTGTGTTATGCCCTATGAAAACTTTTCCCAGTGGCTCAAGCTGGGAACCCATGATTATTCAGATATCCATTCATGTTTGTAAAGAATCTCAAAGCTCCTGGATTCCCATTTCTGAGGTAATTGCTCTCGGGCAATTTTGCCAGGCAAATCAGAAAGTAATCAGAGTTCTCTCAAGCTCCCTTGAACCAGGTAGAGGATCCAAGCTGAATACACTGAGTTTTCACTAAGGTGAGAGGGGAACCAGAGGAAAATGCCTTCCTCTGACTTCTCAGCAATGTCAGGCCACTCATGCTGGCAAGAACCCAGAGCCCTGGAATGTAGAAGAATAAGAAACATGCCCCCCTGAAAAAGTGTGGTATCTATATTTGATAAAGTCAGAGGAAGATCTACATAGAGATCAACTGTAAAGCCCTGGATACCCTTCCTTGATCTCCCCTGAGGACAGAGCAGTACTGATGAATGTGGTTTTCTTGATAACTTAGCCAAGGATCCAATAAACATCTCAAAGTACCCAGTGCCTCCTTATACTTTGTGCATTGAAAATGAAAAACTGGCGAGCATCTGTGTACAGTTCAGGGTAACAGTAAGCCCCCAAACAAAAAGATGTGACCTGGGAGATTTTATAACTGAACAGCTATTCTAATGTAAGGTGGCTCTAAAGTCTTAAGTAAAAACAATTAATGTGGTCGGGTTAACCACAATTCCTATACAGTAAGGCTAGAGAAATGCCTTCATGTTAATTTAAGCTCTGAGACTAACCATGGGCAAAGTTTTACCTTTGTGATCATTTTTCTCTTTTTGTGTTCCTTGGTGTACTGGAACTCATAACCAGCTCATACTGGTTAGAGAGAGCCACTGCCAGCAGCTCTTCCAAACTCTGTATTCACTGACGTCACATGGTAGCTTGAAATTGGCCATGGTAGGAGTGTTTATACCACAGAAACAGGAAGTGGGCACATAAATATAAATCAGAGCCCCCTCCGACCCCAGTTTGTTGTTAAACATTTATAAGTATGTGCCCATTTATATTGAAATAAGTAACGAAAACAAGCAGAGATCTTCCGCTTCTTGCCTTTGGCCAGAGGATTCATCTCACTCAGATACTTTGGTCATGATGAGCCTGGGCCCTGAGGCAACATTGGAATATTCATGAGTCAGTGTGTTTTATCTGGTAAATGTCTAATTTTCAAACTCTTGCAAGTGACCCAATCTCTGTGAGATTTAGACTTTTCATATGCAAAAACGGTTGTAATGCCTGCCCTATCTATTTCACAGGCATGTGGTGAGATTTCAAATGAATAATGCATGTGAAAAAAACTAATTACAATGTACATATATATATTGTATAGTACAGATATATTTAATGTACTTATACATACTATTACGGTAATAATAGTTAATAATTGACATTTAGTGTTTAGTGTGTGCCCAGCACTAAGTGCTCTACGTAGTTTAATCATTTTATCCTCATCAACCATATGAGGTAGGTGCAATTATTATTCCCATTTTACGCTTGCGAAAACTAAGGTTAAATGAGGTTAAATAACTTGCCCAAGATCACACCGTTAGTAAGTGGCAGAGCTGAGGTGACAAACCCAGGCAGTTTAGCTTCAGATCCTGAACTCTTAGACACTGTAGAGATTAAATGTCTAAGGTAAATTGTAGATATTTTTAATAGATAATTTATTTTCTCTAAGAGTGTAAACCTTGATTTCTGCATTGCATCTTGTTACATAAACCCCAAAATGTCACAGTGAAAAGAGAAAAATTTTAAACCCAGTGGACAAAGATTTTATATCATTATCAAGGATAAAAATATTGGTATTACTGTAATGCCAAGAAACCGCCAAGGTTTAAAGTTTCATGGATCTTTAAAAGCAAGAAAACTATATTATTTTATTCTATTGTAAAGCAGTAGGAGTGCATTATCAAATATTTGGAGGGGGGAATAACAGGAAAAATCTGATTCCTAAGGTCAGCCTTACCATGTTGGGTGTATACATATATATATATATATATATATATATATATATATATATATATATGTATGTATTATTTAAGCATGGTTTTGACCATAGTTTATGTGCAGTTTTATAAAGTTTTTCAGCATAAAATTCCAGTGTAAATATTTTCCATGTTGCTAAAAATATACATAAAAATTATTTAGTGGATATTTAGAGTAACTATACCATACATTACATAAGAGTTTGTCTGCTTTGGGCATTTACATGTGTTTGTTTATCCTCTTTTTTATTATAAATGCTGGCATATTCACCACTTGTATATATAGCTATTACAATATTTTGGATTATATTTTAATTTGTACTAAGTTTTATAAATGAATTGGTTCAAATGGGATGAAAAATATTATTGATTTTGGCATTTATTGTCAAAAGTATCTCCCTCTATATATACAGCACTGGTTTATAATGTCATTAGCAGAGTGGCAGAGATTCCATGGTAGAGATGTGTAGTGGAACTTGTATGTCATACTAAGATGCTTTGTTGGTGATGAAGGCTTTAAGTTTGGGTTAAAATGGCAGCATTTGGCTTTTAGGATGATTGCTCTGAATGCAGATTGAAAGTGATCAAAGGTAATCTAGACTGGTGTCTGGGAGACCACATAAGAGGGTTTTGCAAGAGTTCAGGCAAGATATAACAGTTCTGAATTAGGTCATTAGAAATAAAGAGCAAAAGAAGAAAACATATTTGTAAAATAACTGGGAAGTAAAAATCAACAAGGTTGATGACTAATTGAATGGGGTATAAGGAAGAACTGTTTTGAGGGGAGAAAGATTCTCAACAAAGTTTTGAATATGTTGAATTTGACAGGCCTGTTTTATACTCACGCAGGTATGTCCTGTAAGCTTTTTGGTATATGAATAGACATATATGCATTGAAAACTCTGGAAGGAATTATCATAAGGATATTGTATTATTTAACCAGGAAAGTGGATGAGATGTCCTAAAGATAGTGTTAAAAAAGCAGAGGGCAAAAAATAGGAGTCAGAGAAGGACAGAGAAGTCCAAGACAGACAAACAAACAAACAAAAACGAACCAACTAACCGACCAAAGAAAAATAATGATCAAAGAGCTATGAGTAGAACTGGCAGAAAATAGCATCACGGAGACTAAGGAAGGAGACACTTTAATGAAAGGGTAAGTTGTTGGGAGTGTCACCTGCAGGCAGGAAATGTGATGCCTGAAAGGTGTCCTTTAGATTTTGAAAAACAGAGGCCACCAGTGCACTTTTTAAGGCCAGTTTCCTTGGTGGAGGGTGTAGGGAGGTCGAGCTGCAGACGCCTTTGCGTCAAAAGTGAATCAGTTTTCATTCTTCATCTTTATTTATATCTTCTATAAGAAAAATTTGGTCTTATTTTTTTCAACTTCTTTTTGGGTTTATTGGCATTTCCTATTCATTTATTTATTTAAGTCAACAGTTCTCAATGAACGATCTGGGACCCCCTGGGAGTTCCCACGACCCTTTCAAGGGGTTCACAAAGCCAAAACTATTTTCATAATAATACTAAGACTTCATTTGCCTCATCCTCCTCTCATTTTCTCATGAGCATACAGTGTTTTCCAGAGGTTGCATAAGTGATGTCATCATCATTCTAATAATTAACGAAATGTGTATTTGTCTATAATCATGTTTTTAAAATTGCCGAGTTTTGATTTGTGAATATGCTAAGTGTTAACATAGATTGGGGATGGCCAAAAAGTTTAAGATCTTACGGGAAAACACTAATGAACTTTTTGGCCAAACCCAATATTAATCCATATAAATAAAAACTCTTGAGTGCTCAATAATTTTTAAGAATGTAAAAGAGGATTGATACCCCCAAAATTGAGAACTGCTGATTGAAACTATGCTTTCTTTGTTTTCTCTTATGATTTAGAAGTTATATGCCTGCTTTTATTTCCACAAATATTTGCCTTTAAAGAGAAAGAACAAACATGCATACTAGTTGTAAACATCAAAAATTAAGTCACACCTATTGACATAACTAATATATTATATATATTAAGTGGATAGTTTGAATTCCCCTTCACTACTCCTATGTCCACTTAATAGTTTTGGAAATTCAAATTCAAGGTATAATTAGTTTAATTTTCTTATATTATCGATCTATTTATCTCAAGCTGTATTTTTAACATGGCTACCATTTTGTATGCAGTTTTTTCATGATAATTTTTCATATTTATTGAGTTAATAGCAGTCAATATCTTGATCAATAACAGTAAATCTTTGGAGCCATTATATAGTTGAAAATTTCTTTAAGTTATCTTCATATAGGAATTAAAGCATGACTGGGTATAGAGTTATCATAGTATGTACTTTTACTAGCCCCACAAAATTCTGAATAAGTTGAACCATATCTTCTGGCTTTTAATATTGGATGGAACTCTGAGAAAAGCTTTATTTTTAAACACTGTTTGGTAGTGTTATGTGCTGAATCATGCTGCCCACCAAAAAAATTCATATATTGAAGTCCTAACCTCTAATACCTCAGAATATGGCTGTATTTGGAGAGAGGGTCTTTAAAAAGGTAATTAAGTTAAAATGAGGTTATTAGGGGTGGGCCCTAATCCAATATGACTGGTGTCCTTAAAAGAAATAGGGATTAGGACACAAACACACAGAGGGAATACCATGTGAAAACACAGAGAAGACAGCCATCTACAAGCCCAGGAGAGAAGCTTCAGAAGAAACAAACCCTGCTGACACTTTGATCTTGAACTTCTAGCTTTCAGAACTGTGAGGAATACACTTCTATTGTTTAAGCCATCCAGCCTGTGGTACTTTGTTATGGGAGCCCTAGCAAACTAATACAGGTAGAAGGCTTAATTTTTTTTGTCTACAACTCTGTAAAGGAATTTGTATGTAATATTATTATTCCAGGAGTTCACAGCATATGATTAGCTGATGCTTTTGAAGCTACAATACAGAATACTACTTTTGCAGAATATTAATTGATGTTATTTGAAAGAAGGAAATTCATGGTCAGGTAATTTTGAAAAACACCAGATAATAGCGTAATTTCTTAGAGATGTTAATACATAATTTTTCATCTTGAATGTCTAAGATGGAGTACTAATTTGTTACTATTTTCTGAAACCCATCTCTTTTTTAATAGGAACAGTAATCCAATAAATATATTTTAAGAATTTAAAAAATTACTTTTAATATTTGTTGCAGAATGAGATCTTTCAATCTGTAGACTTGTATCTTTTTCCAGATACAAAAAGGATTTTTCCCATTCCTCTTGTATGTATGGCTAATTTAGATAGAAGGTTATTGTTCCTGTCCCATTTGGTCTAATTCCTTCTTCTAAAATACCAATTGGCCATGAATACAATTTTATTTCTTCCTATTTTAGATTTCTAATCTTTTATCTTTTCATCTCTTTTATCTTTATGCTCTGTGCTCTGGGGGAGTTTTTCAAGATTTCCTTAATTACTGATTTAATTTTATGTGGTATCAATTTTGTTCTTTTTACTCCTAAAGCTGATGTATATTCAGATGTTTTATTTTCAGTTTCCTTATAATACTTCCTTGTTTGTTTGTTTTTTGTGTTTTTTTTTTTGCTGTACGCGGGCCTCTCACTGCTGTGGCCTCTCCCGTTGCGGAGCACAGGCTCTGGACGTGCAGGCTCAGCAGCCGTAGCTCACGGGCCCAGCCGCTCCGCGGCATGTGGGATCCTCCCGGACCAGGGCACGAACCTGTGTCCCCTGCATCGGCAGGCGGACTCTCAACCACTGCGCCACCAGGGAAGCCCAATATACTTCCTTGTTTTATCCTCTCTCTTTTACATATTTTGGCTATTCATTCAGCATCCCTTTTATCTGAGACTACTTTGTCTTATTTAATATTTCATCTCCTCTTTCAGTGTTCATGTTCCTCCATTTAATAAGTACAGGATCTGCTTTCCCCAAAACACTTTTGTTTGCTCTAGTAAATTGTTCAAAAGTTTCTTTTTGCTTTCACTCTTGAGTAAATTTATTTTCATCTTGGGTTATGATGTAGATTCTCTTTATTGGCTTCATGGTGAGTGTGTGCATTTGTGCCACGTATGCATAGGTTTATTCATGTGTTTGAGAATGCACATGCTTGTTAATAATAGGACTATTCAGGTTAGTTGTTTGCCAATATTTGGGGTGGGAGGACTTTTCTTCATTGCCCTCATTGCTTACTCAGTTGCTGTCAGCATCTACTTTAAGTTATTAAGTTAGAAGGCTTGCTATCTCCCCACATGAATTTTTGTTGTCCAGGTATTAATTATCTAATTGCAATAGCTGATACTTAATGATTACTATGTGCCAGTTATTATTCTAAGTGCTTTAGGTGTTTCCACTCATTTAAGCCTCACAAAAAAACCTTTGGGGGAACCCCAGGCACAATTAGGCTGAGTAACTTGCCCAAGGCCATGTAATTATTAAGGAGCCAAGCCTAGGTACTCGACCTCTGTGCAATACCATCTCTCTCGCATGTACTACTGGACTGAGATGAGGTCTCCCTCTCCCACTGCCTCTTCATCTGACCACCCAGAATTATTTCAGATATTCACCAATTATTTTTAAAAGTCCTATAATCCTTCTTTTGCTTGAAAAAATTACTTCGGAGTGTGTTGCTTACAAGTCTGTTCCTACCTTGCAACCTCCCTGCTGCAAAATTCCCATGACAAGAGGAAATGTTGCACTGGCCATGCTTTTCTATGATTGGCTTCGTTTTGTTCTTGGAAAATAGTCTTCAATTAGATACAGAAAGAGAGGTTCTAATGGGGATAATGGTGTGTAATGGTCTTGTCCAGCTCGAAAAGTATCTTTGGCATAGTAGAGAGGTGCGTGCAGAATCCTCTCTGTTGAGACATCAAGTTTTTGACACAAGCACACAGTGAGATTCCATGGAAATGTCTTGCTTTGCTCCTGCCTAGCCCTGATAATCTGCCTTAGGGCTCCTTTACTTTGGAAATTCCTCCTGGGATCTTGCAGACTGTAAAGAACATTCCTAGCTACTAGTACTACATAAAAGGGAAAGCTTAACCTTATTATTTTACATGAGTGGCAAGCCAGTCTGGTGTCTGACTAGGCAATTTGGAGGATGGAGAACCAGGGTTCAGTGTGGGAGTGAGGTCATTGAGAGCAAAGGATTACAATGTAGATGAGACAGTTTCAAAATGAAAAAAAACATCTGGAACATCAAGGCCAGAACTATGATGGAAAGGAAGAAATTAGCTAAACAAGAAGGACCAATAGTGGCAGTCAGGTAAATGAGCCAGTAGAACTTAAGAGAAAATATCCACTGCGGTTATGATCTACAAAGAATATGATTTTTATATGGATATCTTTGGCTATTTTCATACCTAAAGAAAGTTATTAAGGTCAAATAATTTAAATTAATTTATTATTAATTATATTATTAATCTATTATCATTTAGACACAACTCAAGCCCCAGCATCTAAGGTGCCAAAGACTCTAACCCTAAGGCATCCTAAGAAGAGGGAGGTTCTTAACCAGAATTTTTTCTGTGGATTGATTGCATTGGACTAGGTTCATTGGACTTTCACTGAAGTGAATCACGGCATGAGTGGGACTGTATCACATCTTGTATGAAATATTCAAATTTTCTATTTTGAGTGAATAGGCAAATGAAGGAGGAGTAGACTGTGGAAGGCTAGTGAATAGCAATGAAGCATAATATAGATTCATCTGGACATGCACAACAGGAGTCACAAGGCTCAGACTTGATGCCCTTGATCACTTTGAAGTAGTTGACTTCTGGCAACGTGGGATGCTTAGAGAGCCAAACAGGAGGAATGGTTTTCCCTTTGGCCTCATGCTGATTGGGATAATTCTTATACCAGTTTTGATCCTTCCACAGTGGACCCTCAAGTTCCACCAGAGAAGCCTGATGATCCATTCAACTTCTGACAGTAATAGCTGGCACATAGGGTGTTAGTAGGGGTCAAAGCTACTGAAACCGTGAAAAGAGCATTTTGGATAGAGAAGTACAGTGAGTGGTGTGTGTTCTTGGAAGTAGCAAAGTAGGTAAATTAGTTGGTTGTCAGTGGGATGTATTCTATCATATATACTTGAATCCCCTGCTCTTTCTGGCCAGAAGTATTTGGGTGGTGAGTAATAAATAGATACACGTGAAATTGGAGGGTCTAAGTACTTGGTCTTTCAATACTTACTTGATAAACATGGAGTCCCAGGAATCAGGTCGTTAGGTTACTCTTTGATGTAAAAAATATGGTCAATAAATCACTTAATGGATGGTATGTATGGCAGATGTCAGTGAGGGGATGAAATGCATCATCATCATGTTGAAGATCAACCACCACTAAGATAGATTTAAGTTTATCAAAGGTGTTAGAAAAAGAATAAAATCCAGAGCAATCATATTCTGAAAATATTAGAAAATCAGGAGGACACAGAAAGTTCTTTGGCTTCTTGACCTGGTCCTTGATTTAAGCATCCATTCCATATATAGGTGGTAGCATAGTACAGTGAATGCTCCCAAAATGAAGCCCATGAAATTCCCCATGGCCTGTATTTAATATCATGAATTTTCCTCAGCCCTCTCTGCTCTTCCCACACAAACACACATATTGACCTGTGTCTTGGGGACTCTTAAAATGATACTGCGACTAGATATTTATTTGTAGTTTTTTTCAGGTTAAAATGAATGGCTAAAAATTTCCTAACAGAGCTTATCAAAAGGTGAGACTAAGCACACCACCTTCTTGTACTGCCTTTGGTAGAAGCAACCACTCTGTGATTTCGGTTGTTTTCCTCTGAACCTGGAGCTCAAAATGCCCTGAGCACCATCACATACATAGGTGTACTACATTCTAGTACATGCAGTTTTTCAACCTGAGTGATATCAGCCTTATTTAGAATCCTGACATTTACTTTACGGTAGAAACTACTGGTTCAACAAAATACATTTTCCATTCCTTCTTAGGCTGCTGAACAAGACTACATTTCTTTTTTTTTAAATTTTTATTTTATATTGTAATATAGTTGATTAACTATAATCAACTATAATAATAATAATATATAATGTTATATATTATTATTATATATAATATAATATATAATGTGTTAGTTTCAGGTGCACAGCAAAGTGATTCAGTTATATATATACAAGTATCTATTCTTTTTCAAATTGTTTTCCCATTTAGGTTATTACAGAATATTGAGCAGAGTTCCCTGTGCTATACAGTAGGTCCTTGTTGGTTATCTGTTTTAAGTATAGCAGAGTGTACATATCAATCCCAGACTCCCAATCTATCCCTCCCTCCCACTCTTCCCCCCTGGTAAGCATAAGTTCATTCTCAAAGTCTGTGAGTCTGTTTCTATTTTGTAAATAAGTTCATTTGTATCATTTTTTTTAGATTCTGCAGATCAGCGATATCATATAATATTTGTCTTTGTCTGACTTACTTCACTTACTATGATAATCTCCAGATCCATCCATGTTGCTGCGAATGGCATTATTTCATTCTTTTTAATGGCTGAGTAATATTCCATTGTATATATGTACCACATCTTCTTTATCCATCCATCTGTCAATGGACATTTAGGTTGCTTCCATGTTTTGGCTGTTGTAAACAGAGCTGCAATGAACATTGGGGTACATGTATCTTTTCAAACCATGTTTTTCTCCAGATATATGCCCAGGAGTGGGATTCCTGGATAATACGGTAGCTCTACTTTTAGTTTTTAAAGGAACCTCCATACTGTTATCTGTAGTGGCTTTACCAATTTACATCCCCACCAACAGTGTAGGAGGATTCCCTTTTCTCCATACCCTCTCCAGCATTTATTGTTTGTAGACTTTTTGGTGATAGCCATTCTGACTGGTGTTAGGTGATACCTCACTATAATTTTGATTTGCATTTCTCTGATAATTAGTGATGTTGAGCATCTTTTCATGTGCCTCTTGGCCATCTGTATGTCTTCTTTGGAGAAATGTCTATTTAGGTCTTCTGCCCATTTTTTGATGGGGTTGTTTGTTTTTTTGATATTGAGCTGTATGAGCTGTTTGTAAATTTTGGAGATTAATCCCTTGTTGGTCGCATCATTCGCAAATATTTTCTCCCATTCTGTGAGTTGTTTTTTCGGTTTCGTTATGGTTACCCTTGCTGTTCAAAAGCTTTTGGGTGTAATTAGGTCCCATTTGTTTATTTTTGTTTTTATTTCCATTAGTCTAGGTGATGGATTGAAAAAGATATTGCTGCAATTTATGTCAAAGAGTGTTCTATGTTTTCCTCTAAGAGTTTCATAGTGTCTGGCCTTACATTTAGGTCTTTAATCCATTTTGAGTTTATTTTTGTGTATGGTGTTAAAGAATGTTCTAATTTCATTTTTTTTTACATGTAGCTGTTCTGTTTTCCCAGCACCATTTATTGAAGAGACTATCTTTTCTCCATTGTATAGTCTTGTCTCCTTTGTCATAGATTAATTGACCATAGCTGCGTGGGCTTATTTCTGAGCTTTCTATCCTGTTCCATTGATCTGTATTTCTGTTTTTGTTCCAGTACAATACTGTTTTGATGACTATAGCTTTGTAATATAGTCTGAAGTCAGGAAGCCTGATTCCTCCAGCTCTGTTTTTCTTTCTCAAGATTGCTTTGGCTATTTGGGGTCTTTTGTGTTTCCATACAAATTGTAAAATTTTTTGTTCTAGTGCTATGGAAAATGCCCTTGGTAATTTGATAGGGATTGCATTGAATCTGTAGATTGCCTTGGGTAGTATAATCATTTTGACAATATTGATTCTTCCAATCCAAGAACATGGTATATCTTTCCATCTGTTTGTGTTATCTTTGATTTCTTTCATCAACATCTTATAGTTTTCGGTGTACAGGTCTTTTGCCTCCTTAGTTATGTTTATTCCTAGGTATTTTTTTCTTTTTGATGCAGTGGTAAATGAGATTGTTTCTTTAATTTGTCTTTCTGATCTTTCATTGTTAGTGTATAGAAATGCAACAGATTTCTGTGTATTAATGTTGTATCCTGAAAATTTACTGAATTCATTAATGAGCTCTCATAGTTTTCTGGTAGCATCTTTAGAATTTTCTGTGTATAGTATCATTTCATCTGCAAACGATGACAGTTTTTCTTCTTCTTTTCTACTTTGAATCCCTTTTGTTTCTTTTTCTTCTCTGATTGCCTTGGCTAGGACTTCCAAAACTATGTTGAATAATAGTGGTGAGAGTGGACATCCTTGTCTGGTTCCTGATCTTAGAGGAAATGCTTTTAGCTTTTTACCAGTGAATATGATGTTAGCTGTAGGTTTGTCGTATATGGCTTTTATTATGTTGACATATAGTCCCTCCATGCCCACTTTCTGGAGAGTTTTTTAAATCATAAATAGGTGTTGAATTTTGTCAAAAGCTTTTTCTGCAACTACTGAGTTGATCATATGGTTTTTATTATTCAGTTTTTTGATGTGGTGTATCACACTGATTGATTTGTGCATATTGAAAAATCCTTGTATCCCTGGGATAAATCCCACTTGATTATGGTGCTAAGCTTCCTTTTCAATGAGGGCTGGCCAAATGATGGAGTTTTAACCAAGGGACGTTGAGCAGAAGTGATGTGTGTCATTTTCACGTGAGGCCCAGAAGATCTGTCTACATGAATTCCTCTATGGTTTTCTGGAAACTCCTTTGACACTATTTGAGAATGCATATTGAAGATGGCAGAGAAACCATCAGCCTGAGTCCCTAGATGAAAATTTTGGGAGGGTCCACTGCCTCATCCTACCACTTGCCAATCTGAACAGATACTGGAATGTTATGTAAACATGAAATAAGCTTTGGTTGCATTCAGCCATTGCATGTTGGGTCTGTTTATTACTGCAACATGTGTTACACTAAAGTACTTTAGGTGATGTGCTCATTATTTCTCATCTAAATACAATTTTACCTTATAAGTAGATTATTATATTAAATGAGAACATAGCTACACAGTGGCTCAAGGAATAGCAGTTCAAAGAATAAGTGTTCAAGCAATAGTAGTTACCCATAATAGTATGATCCTAGCTCAAAGGGAATTCTTAATACTCACTTCTGTAACACCTAGCTGCAAAATGAAAATCTTTTAGTCACTTGGAGTGTTAACAGGCGTCTGAACTAAACTTCAAGGATCAATCTGAATGGATAGTGCCCTAAAAAACTTTTCTTTAGTACATGTAGTTGAAAGTTTTTATTCCTGTTTTCTCTAATAGAACTTCTAAATGTATTTTTATTAACCTATATGGTAGGCAGAGTTCTAAGTTGGCCTTCAATGACCTCACTTCCTTGAATTCCTATCCACGGGCAATTACCTTCTCCTTGAGTGGGAGCTGCATCTAGTGACTTGCTTCTAACCAATAGAATACAACAAAAGTAATGGGATTTCACTTCCACGATCAGGTTACAAAAGCTTATGACTTCCATCTTGCTAGCACACTCTCTTTGTTCCCTTATTTGACTTTCAAACTCAGAAGAAGCAAGCTGCCATGGCAGAGAGCCCCATACCCCAAGGAATTAATTGAGGCTATGCTGTGACCAAAACCAGCAGGGAACAGAGGCCCTCAGTCCAACCACGTCTGAGGAATTGAATTTTGCCAAAAAGGCCAAGTGAATGTGGAAGTGGGTCTTTCCCCAGTCGAGGCTTCAGGTGAAACTGGAGAACCTGGCCTGATCCCTTGGTTATGAGAGAGTGTAAGGCAGAGTATCCACCTAAGCGCCACCCAGATTCCTGATCCCTAGAAACTGAGTGATAATAAATGTGTATTGAAGTTGCTAAATTTAGGGGTAATTTCTTATGCAGCAATAGATAACTAATACACATGGGGTATTAACAGGCCTCTGGACTAAATTTCATGGATCAGTCAAAATGGCTTGTCCCTCAGATAATTTTCTTCAACACATACAGTTGAGATGATCATCTCTTCAGTTTTGTTTTCCCCCAGGGAAAGTATATGGGTATTTATATATGACATTTTAATGTGTATTATAACATTTTTCATGCCAGTTTGTTATTAGAACATAGGCCTCTTGAAGGGAATGATGATATCTTGCCCATTGTCTTTGTGTCTTCTGTGGTTTTGGTGCAATGTGTAGTTGGTATTCAGTGAATAACATAAATGCTAAAATAATGCTCTATCTACTATTTTGGAAATGTACATTTATAACTTATTTAGATACTCCACATTTCTTTTTTAATGAAAAGTACCTCATTTCTCTTAGATTATGGACAGAGTATTTTTCTTTCACAATTAAATTTATTTTCAAATATATTCTAGGATTATCAACCATAGATTTATACAGTTATCTTTAGCATATTTTTCTAGAAAAATAATTTATTCATAGAACTTTTTCTTACTTAGATTCAACAGAGAATTTTAAAAAGCATGATTCAAATTTACTAACTGAAGGCAATTTCTTTTTTCCCCATAGTAACAATATAAAAAGCTTTATGTATAGATATACATTTTATCAAAGCATGTAGAAATATATTTAAGGATCTAGCAATTCAGTATCATAAATGTAAACTAAAAGTGAAACCTTTTAAAAAGTATGGTATATGTATAGAAATAACCAAAAAGTAGTAAATAATAGAATGTATGTGTACCTGTGTTTGTATATGTCATACATATTTATGAATATATATAAAATATGTAGGATGAGTTAGAAAAATTAAAATCTTATTTCTAAATAATAAAGGGACTTTTTTTATATTTGCTTTACATTTTATGCTAAATTTTATTGAAACATTTTTAAATCATTCATTTTAGTATCCATTTTTTGTCCAATTATAATCTTTTGTCACTTAATAAGAAGCCTTTTAGGCACATAAAAACGATGACATTTTGATGGAATTCAGTTGAGCAATAATTTTATCAAATAATATATTTCTTTTTAAAAATACTATTAAAGAAAATATTAGGCTTCCCTGGTGGTGCAGTGGTTGAGAGTCTGCCTGCTGATGCCGGGGACACAGGTTCGTGCCTCGGACTGGGAAGATCCCACATGCCACAGAGCGGCTGGGCCCGTGAGCCATGGCCGCTGAGCCTGCACGTCCGGAGCCTGTGCTCTGCAATGGGAGAAGCCACAACAGTGAGAGGCCCGCATACCACACACAAAAAAATAATAATAATCACACAAATTGGATAGAATAGAAAGAAAAATGTCATCTTAAATCATCTGTCCCACCTTTCAGGTAACTGTGTATAATTCTACAATTATACACGTGTTGATATATACTTGAAATATGTACAATGTGGAAAGAATAAATTTATCAATACATTATGACAATCATTTTATGACAGATATTCATACTCTTTCTATAGATAGAAGGAAATCTGTATAGATGCTAAAGCAAGGAATTTATAAAAGAAAAGGCTAGAAATCATACTTCCAAATGAATGATATTCTTCTTTATATTACTTCCCTTGGGAAAGCTCATTCAAAGGAGTCTTAGCATATTCCGACATAGATGAGTATATGCGTTGCAGTGATGCTGCCACTGTTCAAAACAATTTTGGAATACTTGTTTTGGTATTATGTGAGAGCCATTCAGTAAGCCCTATGAGACATTAGATCCTCTTTTGTGATTAACCAAACATACTTATCATTGATAAAATTTTGCCAGGATTTAGGTATTAACATAAAAGTGCCGTAGGTTCTTAAGGCAATTTCAGACGATAAGTTAAAAACCTTTATTGAACAGTGGTGTAGTTGTTGAAATAAAGTCTACAGCCTTCCAAGACAGTTGCTTCACAGAAGATACAATTGCTTTTTTGATTGTATACATATCGGTATGTTTGCTTAAAACATTCTGACAATATTTTTCCAACTCTGCTTGCTTGTGTATGATGGATGCATATAGGCATAAATATGTTTATTTGGTTACCTCACAGATCAGTTCTATCATGTTCTCTCCAATACTTGTCTGAATACTAAATCTGAGTATCAATAATAGAAATCATTAGCACAGATTTGAATATAAAGCATTCAAAAATAAAATCATTTAAAATTATCCCTGTCACTAGAGGAACAGAAAGTAATCTTTAAACGAAGTGTCATTAGAAGGCAATAAAGAAGAGGGAAAATTTAATATCTTATCTATTGCATTTTAGAGATGAGAAGATATGACTTAGGGGAGTTAAATGATTTGCACAGAGAAAATAAAATCTTCCAGATGTGGAGGACATCAAAGGGACATGATCTCTTGGACCACAGGAATAGCAGCTAAGTCACTTAGGTTTCTATTAGATGACATAAAAGGGGCAAAAATCAATGCTAACATTTTGGGACTTACGTATACCAAATTATCCTAGGATATTGACTTTGTTAGGGTTTTTTTTTTTTTTTTTTTTTTTTTTTTTGGCTGTACACGGGCCTCTCACTGTTGTGGCCTCTCCTGTTGCGGAGCACAGGCTCTGGACATGCAGGCTCAGTGGCCATGGCTCACGGGCCCAGCCACTCCGCGGCATGTGGGATCCTCCCGGACTGGGGCACGAACCCATGTCCCCTGCATCGGCAGGCGGACTCTCAACCACTGCGCCACCAGGGAAGCCCTGTTAGTGTTTTGATGTTTAGAATATTTCACTATATTTAGCAAATAGAAGAACTAGCACAAAATGAAAGACACTAAATGCTTACTCTTCACATTCTAATGGCTGCAACCCTTTTTTTCCAAGCATCAGTCACTGTATACCTGGGCAGTCTGAGCTGACAGCCTTGTCGGCAGGCTTTCCTTCTCCAGTGCATTCTAAAGAAAACAGTAAGATGTTCTTTCTTTTAATGAAAAATTCTGAGCATCTAACTTTTCCATTTTCTAGTGATATTCGGCAACTCCTTTGAGAACAAATAAATATGAAGAGGTATTATTTATGTAACAGGGATTCCAAACATATTTTAATTACCTTTTGGATTGCCCTAATCGCACATTCTTTCCTTTTCCTGTAAACCACTTTTAATTGACTGGGAACAGAACCAATAACTCAAAGCTTATTAGCAAATATAAACAAACAGTAGTACTAAATGAGGACCCACAGGATGACATCCAGTGAGGGTAATAATTGCAATATTGGCTCATGTTCCTTTGGGCCCTTGCAGCAAAGGCTAACCAGTAATGCATTATACAGGGAGAAGGTAGAATGTGTGTTGTTCTAGATGGAGTTCCTTCCCTTCATTTCCTTTTCTGTTTCTTCTTTTTCCTATGCTTCTCTTCCATTTTTTTCTTCTATACATGCAACCTATATTTTCCAGCCCTAGTCAGCCTAAAGTACAGTCAAAAGACACAGTTTAAATAATAAGAAAATTATCATTGCTATACATTTTTTTCAACGGAATCCTTGGAATGCCAGCCCTCTCTAGGTTCCTTCCTCCATCGGTAATGCTTTCGACATTATAAGAGGTTGTATCTTAGTTACTAAAGGCACAAACCCTACAGCCAGCTGCCTGAGTTAGTCTAGTTCCAATCCTTAGTAGATGTGCACCTTCTAAATCTCTCTGTGTCCCAGTCTCATTATATATAAAATGATAAAATCTTGGGCTTCCCTGGTGGTGCAGTGGTTGAGAGTCCTCCTGCCGATGCAGGGGACACGGGTTCGTACCCCGGTCTGGGAAGAGCCCACATGCCGTGCAGCGGCTGGGCCCGTGAGCCATGGCCACTGAGCCTGTGCGTCCGGAGCCTGTGCTCCGCAATGGGAGAGGCCGCAACAGTGAGAGGCCCGCGTACTGCAAAAAAAAAAAAAAAAAAAAGATAAAATCTTAATAATAATAAAAACAATCCTACATCATGGAATTATTGTGAGGATGAGTTAATGCACATAAAGCACTTAGTATGATGCATATGACAGAGTAAGAACCAAAAAATGTTAGCAGTTGTTATTATTGTTGACATTTTTTCTGTGTACCTACACATTCTGAGAATGTTTCAAGCTTACTTCTATTAGCTGTGTGTCTCTCTCTTTATTTTGGACTATATCTCTTGTATACCTTTTGTTTAACTTAATATTTCAGTTTCCTGAACTCCGCATGCAGCATGATCCCCACTGTTACATCACATTCAGATTCCCCCCTGACATCTCACCAACTAGGATTTAACTAATGAGCTTCAACTTGTTTCTTCTTTCAAAGTAGTTTCTTCTTCTATTTGGGCCACTGCACAGTGCTTCAGGAATTAAAACTGAGCTGTGACTCTAATATGCTTAGTTATCGTCTCTGTCATGAGATCTTTAAGATGTTCACATCAATAGCTTAGTGGGACAGGTGTCTAAATACCTGATTTCCCATTTTGAATAAGCTGTCTGACTACTGCTGAGACCTTTAAAACAAAAAACAAGTAGAAGATATATATATGCAAAATCCAGATCTGCTGACACCTCCTTCAATAAGTTGCTTTTTGTATCTCATATTTCTCATATTTCCACTCATGAATAAATTACATACAATTATCAGGTCATTTCATTCTTCATATGAAAAATAGATTTAAACTTCTCCACATGTGTTTGGCACAGTACATGTCTCAAAGGATAATGCTTCCAGTTTTAGTGCCAACTTCACTCCGTATTTTCGAACTTCAAGATTCCATCCCAGCTGGGCGATAACAACTGGTCCTTTCTCACAGAAGTTTTATGAGAGTTAAATACATTAAGGTATATAAAACCTCTATTATATTGCTACTAGAATTCTTCAGAATGTCATTTCAGAAGTTCACGATTTCAATATGGCAAAAAATATTTTGGAATGAAGGTTTGAAAATTCACATTCATAAGATTTTAAACAGTTACAGCCTGTTAAATTTATAGTGAATTTCCCTAATTACAGTTTGGAATAGTCAGATTATTACAGAAAGTGAAAGAGATACTCAAATAATAGTGTTTACATACAAGTTATATTTTTAAAAAATACTTAACTTTCTTCACTTTTGCTTTCACTGTGGAGCTTTGACCCTTGAAAAATATTTTTCAAAGACGTGACAATGAGTTGTTTTTCTGACCCTTATAAATTTATTTTATTATTACAATCTCTAGCTTATCTGCCATCCATACACACGCAATGGCATGAGCACACATTCAAACATAGAACTGTGCTATTCTGTATTATTATTAGCTACAATGACAAATTTTATAACGGCAGCATTTGTAGATTTTTTTTCCTATCTTTGTCCAACATAAATTATTTTCTCTTGCTAATAGTCTAAGAGTACTACAACACAAGTTTTAAAGAATCCTGGTTCTACTTCCTATATCCCTGATTCTGTGGTATAACAATTATATTTTCTTTTTTTTTAAAAAAAAAGCCTTTTTGGGAAACTGAAAACACTTATGAATGATAATACACCTTCCTATTTGTAAAACAAACCTTGAAACTCTCTAAAGCCTGGAGTTCTACCAATTATTAGATCACAGTTACACTTTGTCAAGACTAAATGTCTCACATCCTTGCTGGAAGAGAGGAAGACCCTAGGATTACAATATATTTGAACAAGAAGGTGCTAACTTTGCATTATTTTCCATTCTTCATCCTGTCTTTGTCATGAGCATGGATCCATGCTGTGCTGTTCTCTATTCTGGTTGCCACCTTTGTCATGAGAATGAGACACCAGAATCAGAATGTTTCCTGTGAGATATAATAGCATTCTTTCCTGCTTGCACCTCTCAGGATGTTGTTTTTAGTTAGGTTAGAGCCCCTGAATCCCTTAGAGCATCACTCAACATTCACCATTCATGCAAGGTGTCCTTCTCGCTTGTATTCACTGTAAAACTATTTGATGTCTTGGTCAGTTTTGCAGCCCTTCTATTTCTCAAACACACCCCTGAAAAAAACTGTTATTGGTTTTTTTTTATTATTATCAGGTCAATCAAATGTATGTTACAATGTGTGGTATACAGAAACATACACATGGTTTAATTATTTTTTTAACTACCCGTCACTTACAAATATTTCAGTATTCCAATTACACATAGGGATATACAAATAGTAGCGGCTATGCTTTTAGGAGAAGTGATGGTGAGATGGGCACTTAAAATAAAAGGAACTCATTCCCTTGAAGATGTATTTATTTTGTATTTAGAAAATTCCTACTTTAAAATTTTCACTTTGCTTGGAGGCATATTTTTAGATTACTCTTAAATTTGCCTCTCATCCAGGCTAAGATATAAATACTGTATTGTATTTTTAGACCATGCTTCTGTCACACATGTAAAATGAAACCTGCTGATATATCCAAGTAACCACTTATTTTTTACAAATGTTAGGATATATGCAACCAACATGATAAACATCTGTATGCAGTTGCATTTCTCAGTATAGACAGAATTTCATACCCACGCAGGGTAAGGGAAGAGGACACGATAAACGTGAGAAATCCTTTTGAATTTGAAAAGTGTACATATAAGAAGGCAAAGAACCATATGAATCTAATCAATGATACAGCTTCCTGTATTATGTGTGTGAGAAGTATTTTCTGAGTAACTTGTCTTGAGTTTTAGTCTCTCTCTTTTTTTCTTCGAAAGAAATTAACCTAAAATTGAATTACACGTGATCTTTTTCTAGGATTAAAAACAATATGATTGTTATCCATTTGGGCCAGATTAATAAGAAAAACAGAAACCACATTGTTTCAACAGAAAGATTATGATGTAGGTAATTGGTGATCTAACTCTGGCCAACTAGGAAGCAACTAGTCACTCACTGGCAGTGAAAAAACCCCTAGAGGTTTGGTCACTGGACTAGCACCTCCACTCAGCCCTTGTACTAGGTTGTCTCCACTGTAGTATTGTCACCTCCCACCACGATCATGGTGGCGGCATCCATGGCAGCTCTGTTGGTTCACTGTCAACTCGGTGTATTCTGTAACCCCTTTCCTCTGGGTTAGTTTGATATGTGATTCCCTTCATACCTCATAGAAGCCAAGAGAAGCTTAGGTGCACTTAAGTCCTTCTTATGCCTAACCATGATGGGTGCATAGTTTTCCAACATGCATCTCCTAATGGGTGCGAAACCATCGTATTAAACAGTCTCCATTTAGATTCCCAAATATGATTATGGAACAAGTTCCTCACTGCCATTTCAAGCCACTTCAATCAAATTCACCTCCTACCTCTGGGCGTCTGTCTAGAGAGAGGAGATCAAGACATGCATTCTACTGGCAGCCTCACTTATCTGCTGTCTTCCTTGTCATTGAAATCTCTCAAGACTCCAAGGGGCAGGCTTCTGTTTTGCTCTGGACCTCTCTATGTTGAACTCTATGATGTATCTCACCAGGTCTGTAGGTCAATATGTTCAATGTGTGCAAGCCAGTATTTAGGAAAGTATTTATTCCTAGATAAAGCTTTGTTTTAAATATAGTTATCTGTCTTTAAAACAGAAAAATATCCTATTATGAAGATCAGAAACTTTATTTTTCTCTAATATTTCTGCTTTAAAGATCTAATTCATATCTCCCAGCCCATAATAAGTAGAAGTCTTACTGTGGCTAGAGCAAATATTAGGTATAAGAAAATGGAAAGAAGAAAAAACCACATTGTTATATTTCTTGTTTCCAAAAAAACAAGCTCCGATAAGAGAAGTGCCAGATGAATAGAGCCAGGAGCCTAACATAAAAACACTTTCAACTCCATCATCTGCTCACTTCCACTGGGTGCTAGGTTAGCCCAGGGAAGTCGGAATAGCCAGGTTCTGATTTTGTTACCTCACAGGATTGAAGTGATTGAGATTTGAGACACAGTTTGCTTGTGTCTCAAGACTCAAGAATGAATACCTTTGGCAGAACTTGCCGGCTGGTGAGTTGTGAAGTCATTCTCATACCAGAAGTTATTTTTGAAAAGTGGTTCTGTAACTCAGTGGAGGCAGCTGATCCTTTAGTCTAGCTTGTTTCAGAAGGTCAGAGCCCTTTCATAGCAGTTTTGCTAATAGCCGGTGTTGAGTTTAGCTGAGAGGTCTTCATATCCCGGGTGGCCTGAGGTTCCAGTCTTACTCTCATGGCCTACCAGGTCATTCAATCAGTTCAAGATCACAGCTTCCCCAGATGCGGGGCAGCCAGTCTTCCCGGGGTCAGGGCTAGTTCTAGAGATTGGCTCCAGAAAAACTGTCTAGCTTTTGTGCAGAGCCACCAACAGTGGTGTCCCAAAGCTACTCAAAGCATAACTCCATTGCTATTTTGCTTCCCCAGGACAGTAGAGCTTGCTACCAAGATATTTAATTATCTGAGGGAGAAGCCAAGAGAAGCTTATTCTTCCAAGAAGAGGAAAGATCACCTGAAGGTAATTTGGTTTTTTTTACAGTTACATAGCTAGGGGAGACCATTTGATTGGTTTTTGTCAGAGTAAAAAGAGTAGCCTTTCTTCCTAAAAGCTATTCATTTGAAATTTATGTGTTTCTCTGTGTGGTTATTGGATTAAGGTCTGTTCTGTACTAGTGTTAAACTCCACTAGTGCAGCTGCCTGGTCTCTTTGCTTCTCACTGTGGCCCTGGTGCCTAACACAGAACCTGACACAGAAATGGGCTAACAAATTTTTGTGGAATTAACAAAGGAGTAATCTACTCCAAGAGAATGTTTTTCGCTTGCTATATTGTGAAGTATTTGGTACCATCTCTAGCTAAAGAAAAGAGGAAAAAACATCAAGCTAATCCCTATTGGAGTACTCCTCAACCTGAGATAGCTTCCTAAAAGCAGAAAGCTATTTAAGACAGATTGGTTCAACCTATGAATAAATACTTTAGGAAATAACATGACTTAAGCCTACTTTTTAAATCAAATAGACCCATCAGTATTTATTATTTATTTGACCCATCAAACTGTGTTCTCCAAAATATCGGTTCTCTAGGATTTTGCTAGGTAATATGTGGAAAAATGAGAGTCAAATGAGTTTAGAACCAATGGGACGAACAGGTTCCTTTATTGAAGTACTTTTCATAGCTGCTGAGGAAGTATTATACTCTGGATTATAGTATGCTGGTATCTCAAACTTATTTGACCCAGGGAATTTTATTAATATAGTAACTTTCCTAATGCTTATTATGTTCCATGTTGAAATATTAGATTCAAAAACATTTAAAATTTCAAACCTAAACTCCAGAAAATAGTGTAAAGCAATTGGTTATGATGATGTGATAGCAATTTGTACATTTTTAGGGATTCCATAACATTAAGGCTTATTTTCAATCAGATTGTGACCAGAGAGTAATTATGTTTTATGCATCACTGCTATAAACATCCTAGCGCTTTCTAGTACTTCGCACATAGCAAGTGTTCAATAAATATTTGCTTAATAAAGGAGGGAATGAGAGCTATATCATACTAGAGTGTTTGCTATATTGAATGTAATAATTATTCTGAATTAGCAATACTTTTTGGCAGTCTGAGACTATTAATGCATGCCAATGGAAATATGTGTTGTTAGAAGTCAAAAAAAATTATCAAATCAGGAAGAAAAATACATGTGCACATTTTTCTACAGAAAAGGAAAGAGTAGATAGAATAAATTTATTATACCAAAATGTACTGACAAGTATCAATTTTAAAAAATCAGTGTATAAAAGAATGATGTCACAAAATTTTGATAAAGAAGTAGAATAGGGCTCTCTGGAGATTCTATACTGTCTTGATTTATATAAATCAGATTCTTATAAGTAGTAGTGTATTTTCCTATGGAATAATTTAGGGGATTTGGCTTTCTAGTTTTTGTTCAGTTCTATGGAGTTCACCACAGTGATGTAGCTCTGTTTGATGACTGGCAGAATTTCAGAGATTAGGTTGTTACATTCCCTAGATTAGACCCAGGAGCCACCCATAGCTGGTTAGGAAAATATACCTACACAATACTGGGCTAGACCACAGCAATGACTATAACTTCCCAATAATCAGTATCTAAAGTGGAGTCAGGAAATGTTAACAAAAGGTTACTAATTATTTTTATAAGCTTGTCCTTCAAAATTTGGGAATACATCTAAACATCCCTAATTTGACTTAATTAGCAGCAACAGGCTCCTAATCATAGGTGTCGGGAGATTTAGTAGGAAGGCCATTCGTAAGCTACTGATATTTTCATTTGGGGGATTGTACTAAACAAAGAAGATTGCAGGTAACCAATCTTGCCTCAGTGAGTTGCTGAGGACAAATGTGGGTATATTTAAATGCTTTAAAGTGTATAATGTGCTACACAAATAAATAAACTTAAAAAAAATTAATTCATCTAGACAGTTATTGGATATATTATATTTTTAAGCTATATATTATATTCTGTGGGGAAAGGGTAATTTATCTGATGTCATTTTTCCTTTTGCCTGAGGGACATCTAAGGATTCGACCCTTGCTTTACTCCTCCTTGAAACATAAACATGGGGAATATTTTAGTGTGTGCCAGATGCAAGATAAATAAGAGTCCTGCTGAGGTTTATGTATAATGAATTATGCACCTATACTTGGGGTGTCTGGACTGTTTATTGAATAACCTGTAAATGATGAGCAGTCAGCTGCATCAGAGATGAGATTTAGTTCCATACCTCTAAGAGGATTATGAGTCTAGCAAGGTAGAAAAGCTGGTGGGACCCTGAAGCTGATGGCTTCCATGAGCTAAGGTGGTTCACATCAATTAGACTTCATCCCCTGTGATCATGTACATCCCAACTTGGAGAAATTGGGTCATTCAGCAGCTATTTCTAGGAGTCATGAGCCTCTGCTCTGTGTTTCCTGTGCATGCCAGGTTGTCTATTCCTGTGTGCTTTCTTAGAAACTGTGTAAAGACTATTTACAGAGAGAAGCCTATTTTGTCTCATGAGTTTAATGGACACTGAAAGCCCAAGACCACTGTTGTTGGTCAAGCAAAGTGAGTATTGTTCTGTGAAAAAGACCTAAAATATGTTTATTTAAAGCCTTCCATTTGGAGCTTCCCTGGTGGCGCAGTTGTTGAGAGTCCGCCTGCCGATTCAGGGGACACGGGTTCGTGCCCCAGTCTGCGAAGATCCCACATGCCGCGGAGCGGCTGGGCCCGTGAGCCATGGCTGCTGAGCCTGCGCGTCCAGAGCCTGTGCTCCGCAACGGGAGAGGCCACAACAGTGAGAGGCCCTTGTACCACAAAAAAAAAAAAAAAAAAACACTTCCATTTAAAGATTTAGCTGAACTTCTAATATTCTAGGGTTTGATAAAGAAAAATATAACATTCATGTATTAGTTTCCTACGGCTCTTGTAACAAATTGGGTCGTTTAAAACAAAAAAATTTTATTTTGTTCTGTTCTGGAGGCCAGAAATTGAAAATCAGGGAGTTGGCAGGGCCATGCTCCCCCTTAAGGCTTTAGAGGAGGATCCTTCCTTGTTTATTCCTATCTTTTGTGGGACAATCCTTAGCATTCTTTGGCTTGTAGATGCAGTCCTCCAACTTCTGTCTCTTTATTCACATGGCATTCTTCTGTGGGTGTGTTGTCTGTGTTCAAATTTCCCTTTTCTTACAAGGACACAAATCCCTGGATTATGGTGAGCCTAGTCTTCATATGATCTCATCTTAACTTGATCACATCTGCAGAGACTCCATTTCTAAATATGGTCCAATTCATAGGTTCCAGGGGTTAGGACTTAAGCACAGTTCAATCCATAATAATTCATCATACAGTGGATTTCAGTCACAACCCTTTTAACATTGTTCTTGTCTTTGCTTGATGCATTTATTCATTGAAAAATATTTATTGAGCTGAGTACTTTTCTAGGTGCTTGTAACAAAGCAACAAATAAAATAGACATGTGCCCTTAACCTACATGGAGCTTGGATTCTAATGAGGGTAGACAGGAATTATATAAATAACTAAACATAGAATTTGTCAGATAGTGATAATTATTAGAGAAAATAGTAAAGCAAAGCAGAAAGGCATGCCAGATAGAGCTTGCTATTTTATATAGAGTGATTGGAGAAGTCTACACCAAGAAGACACTCTCTGAATGAGGTAGGAAATCATGAGAGTTATGAGCAGAGGAATGACAAGATTTGAATTATGTTTTAATAGGATCATGAGGCTTTTATTAGAATAGAGTGCAGGAGGACACAGAGATTATAATTAGTAGAAGACAAGTACCCTACTCTGTGCTACTGTGAAAGTGGGAAAGGAGCGGGCAGGAAGTTATGGGAATTGAATATCTGATAGATGATAATGGCTTTGAACAAGCTAGTAATGGAGGTGATGAAAAGTGGTGGGATACTGATAATGTTCAAAGGATTGAGACAAAAGGATTTCCTAATGGAGAGGATAGCTATAAGATTTTTGAGCTGTTCAACTCGAAGTATGGAGTTGCCATTCACTAAGATGACAAGGCTGTAGGAGCCAACTATGTGTGTGTATGTTTGTGTGTGTGTGTGTGCATGCGCGTGAGAGAGAAGAAGGTATGCAGGTTTTCAGTTTTTGACACGCTAGTTTTAAGATGAGTATTAGAAAACAAGTGGAGATATTAAGTAAGGTGTTGGATACACAAATCTAGAGTTCAAGCGAAGGGTGTGAACCAGAGGTATACATTTTTAAGTCATAGTAAAATTAAATTGTATTTAAAGCCATAAAGCTAGATAAAAACACTTTCCCTGATATATCATTTGACAAGTTCTACAGTGTTTGCAAAAGTTACATCAATACGTAAGGCATTTCTTTCTCTTAACCTTGAGATAATACTTTCTCAATAAATAAGCCTTTATGCTCTGGAGCTATTTACTAAAGCTGATTGCAGGAGGAGGTATATTTTATAGGAGGTATTAAAATAGACTAGCCAGTTGACTTTGTATGAATTGCTTTTACCCAGTTAAGCAATGACATGAACTAGCTGACTTATTGAGCCCTAATCCACCTCTGTTATTCCAGTCACGAACTTTTTTGTAATACGAAAGTGATTGGTAATAATAACTGGAATTGGAAGAACAAAAAAGAATAGAAAGGCTAAAAAAAAGGATCTTGAAATTGAGATTGAAGTCCTCTCTCCCTCACAGTAGTGTATGCCAGCAAAATCCGTAGCATTTCATTTCCTTAAGGCCTTAATCCTGGTCTTCCTAGAGAAAAATTTATTTTGCTTTTATCTCCCTTTCACAAGCATTTGATGTGCTTTTTATGCTGTTTATGCTGTTGAACTTAGCCATGTTTTGTAGTAGAATGCAGAATGCCAGGCTGGTAAAGAATCTGTTACATTTCCAGGACATCTTGATTTTCATGAGCTTCAGAACATTTCCAAGTAGTTGATTTTTACAACATCATATGGTAAGACTTTTAAACGGTACCTTGTATTTGTGTTAGCCCGTGCTGCTTACTGCCGTTAGCTGGGAGGCAGTGGGTCTTAACGCCCACTAACTGCTGATAGTATCTGGTGCCTCGTCCTCATCCTTGAAATTCTCTCAGACTCAGGGTCCTGAAGAATCTACTAGCCTTTTATGTGTTTATTTCTAAAATTATTTTAACTCTTTGAAGTAAAACTAATATATGCAGTCTATTATAAAAGTCAAATTGTGCTAAAAGACTTATGACAGTAATAGCAAAAAGGCAGCCCCCTGCACTCTTCTGCTGGTCCTGCTTCCCAGAGACAATCACTTTCCTCTTTTAGGCCTAATGTCTAGTGTTTAAGTCCTTATCTCTAACTTATATGTGTAGATTGCTATTTCTCATTTATTTATTTATTTGGAATATATTAGACATATAGTGTCAGGTTAAGGTGTACAACATGCTGATTTGATACATTGATATATTGTACTGTTTTTGTCATTTACATATTGTAATATGATTGCCCTATGATATTTCTTAATAAATCAATTTTAAAAATAGTTTGCTCCCCATAAAGGATATAAGAATTTTAGTTTTTTATACTTCTTTCTTCTCCCATCCTTCAAATAAAGTTCTGTTTCAATTTTTATATACCCTTTTAAAAATATTTTTATTTTGAAATTATTTTAGATTTGTACAAGAGTTACAAATATAGTTTAATTCCTGTACACATATACCCTTCATCCAGTTTTTCCCCTAATGTTTATATCTTACATAACCATAGTTAAGCCTAAGAAATTAACATTGGTACAATACTGTTAAATAAACTACAGACTTTATTCAGATTTCACCAGTTTCTGCATTTATGTCTTTTTTCTGTTCCAAGATCCAATCGAGGGTATCACATTGCATTTAGTTGTCATGTGGCCTTAATCTCCTCTGGTTTGTGACATTTTTCTTAGTGTTCCTTGTTTTTCATGACCTTAATACTTTTGGAAAATACAGATCACCCACCTTATAGAATGTCCCTCAATTTGTATTGTCTGATGCTTCATCATGATTATACTGAGGGAAGTTACCTCAGTATAAAATTAGTGGATGAAACTTTAAGGAGGAGTGGGATATTTGCGTAGCTTCATATTATCTCCACCCGGTGAATTTAGCAAATGTTCATAAATTATTTGACACTCCTCTCTGGAGGAGGTAGAGCTCCATTCTACTCCCACTAAGTATGAGCTGAATTTAGTAATTCACTGCTAATAAATAGAACATGGAAAGCAAAAAGCTAGTAACTTTACAGTGTAGAAATCTGGCAGGTACCCCCTTAAAATTAAATGATCAAAGTTAACATCCCCACTAATAAGTCATGCTGACATCAAATTCTCCCTGTTATGGTATTATGAGAAGGGCTCAGGACCTAAGGGGAATGTTAAAGAAATAGAGGTGTTTTCTAATTTAAAAGATTCTATGATTTCCATGAAGACTGTATGCACAGGCTTTTTTTTTTTAAGTCGAGAATCATAGACAGTGTTTTATCCAAAGTCAGTTTTAAGACATTCAGGGTTACCAGGGCTCAAAGAAGGTAGGAACACAAATAATAAACAAATCCTTTTCCTAGTTTACTCAACCTTCACTGAAACTCTTTTGGTTCTAGTGGTCATAATAACTTGTCTAAGAGACTTCAGTGGCCTTTGTGCATGCAGTGTAGTTTTAAGATTGTATGTTAATATATGCATATGTATGTAAATCTAGCTGGAAGTGTTTGTTTGTTTTTAGTTTAGTGAAAACACTTCAAAATCATATGATTATGATTCAAAATCATACATAAAGGTCAATTCCAAAGACCTTCATAACTAAAAAATAAGTTCAGACATAGGACATGTGACCTGGTTTATTTTACAAAAGTTCTACCTTGGTGTTTCCGCTGTAGGAGCTTGAGGTTCCCCTGCTAAAAGAGAAGGCCTTGCTCGAAACTGAGCAAGGTGCACACTTGATAAAAATAAGACAGTTACTCACAGATCTAAACACTTGGTCCATGGCCCGGATGCCATGCTGATTGTTAAGGCCCAGAGAGTCTACTATTTCTTATGTATCTGCAGACTCTTGTGTTTTATTTATTCTGGTTGGGATATGGATTATAGTACCCTTTCAGTGTGTGTTACTTTGAAATCAGATTAGCATAATAGACTAGATTTTATAGCCTTTCATTTTCAAGCCCATTTTTCAGGTTCAGGAACTAAGAAGTGTTGACAAAGGGCTGATGATGATTGCACTTGTGTGATCAGAAAGCGTTCCCAGGACCTTGCCCACTCCAAGGAGAGATCATCCTCTTACAGATCTTACGTAAACGAAGAAAAAAAAAAGTTGTAAGCAGGGAAGGACAAACAGAGAGGAGAGACATTTCCGAGATGTACTTAAAGTTTTTTTTTTTTATCCCGTGTGTAAGTGCTTGCTTATGAGGGAGCTTTTATGTCCACCCCCATAACAATATGCATTATGACTTCTGTGTTGCTCCCCAATTTGCCTGTGCACAAATAATCTCATATCATGATAAATAGATGAGGAAGAACACTATGAGACATCATCATATATTAATCATTTCAGATATTTTAATGAAGGTAAAATGGAAGTTAGGCTTTGAATGCATTGCTACAATCTCTGACTCCCACAGTGACCCTCTTCTGGTGATGAGGAATCCTGAGCATGCCAGCCTCTTATGGGCAAGACGGTCATTTCTTTCTTGCTTCATAAGAATGAAGACTTTTAAATTTATTAGAGGAGAAGAATTTTTGTGTTCAACCAGAATGAATTGTTTATAATTAATGCATGGTAATTCATCCATACACATTTTCCTCATATGCCCTAAAATATATTCTACTAGGTTATGAAAAGGTAGTTTTTGTCCTTCAGGCATCAAGTCTCTATAAGCTGCCTCTTGGCCTTAGCGAAAGCACTGTAAATGGAATAGGGAGTCTCCTCATTTAATTTGATACATCAGGTCATCATCAAAATATTTAGTTCCTGATCTTCCCACACAGAAGGTGACTAAAGGTTAATAAGAACGCAAGTGGAAAATAATTAAGAATGAAAATATATACAATAAAATGCAAAACAAATCAGAATAAATAAAGTTTAGTGTGACTATTAGGTTAAGATGTCTTGATACTCACTCCAATAATAAAATGTGAGTTTTTTTTCTCTTTTGAAGGACAGAAGAAGCCTGATACATACAGTGCAACTATTCCTTACATCCAGGAAATAATTTAAAGAAAAAATGATGAAAACAGTAATTTCTTCAAAAGATCCATTACCTTTACCTATGGACAATGTCATAGGCAGCTAATATTTGCTGTCATTTTCATCATATTTCTCTTTTTAAATCATTTTCTACGTATCTTTTTTTTTTTAATTTAGGACTAGGTCATCTATAAGTTCAAGGAATCAAGTACAATGGCCAAAATAGAAATTTACTTCTTTTTTTTGCATGAAATAAGTCTAGAGATAGGTGATCCAGTGTGTGCAGGGCAGCTTCATGAAATACTGAGGATCCAGACTCTAGTGTGCTTTTACCATCATCTTCAGCTTCTGGCTTCTGCTTTCTAGGTCTCAATTTGGCTGGTTAAGTTCCAGACTTCTGAACTATGCTGCATTCCAGCCAGCAGGAAAGAGGAAGGCAGACAGCTGGAAAAGGGCATGACTCCTCCCTTAAGAAAAATTTGAAGAAAATTTTTCAATGAGTTGTATAGGTCAAAATGTATTCACCCCTAATTATTATAAGAGGGGGCTGGGTCTTTTAGTCTTTTAGCTGTGGTTCAGCTAAAAATCAGGCATTGCTATTATCAAGGAGGAAAAGGAGAGAAGATACTGAGGGACAACTTATGCTCTCTAACATGCTAAGGGTATTAGTGTGACGGAGAGGGTATTTTGTGGTAAGAAAAATGTGTTTATGTAGAGTTTATAATTGTTGTAAGACAATGTTCAGGTGACTGTTTATATTACGCTACAGTCTATGAGGGTAAGGTAAACAAAATTTACAAGATATGAGTAGACAGAAGTACTGCTTTTATCTAAAATTATGAAATCAAATCAATATCTATACATGTTCAGATAAACTAAAAATTCAATAACCCTGATAAAAGTAGATTAAAAACATATCAGCTCCCTTAATT
The DNA here is from genome assembly GCF_964341445.2 of Mesoplodon mirus. Classification (NCBI taxonomy): domain Eukaryota; kingdom Metazoa; phylum Chordata; class Mammalia; order Artiodactyla; family Ziphiidae; genus Mesoplodon; species Mesoplodon mirus. The sequence goes on along the minus strand of NC_138985.1, from coordinate 81,421,840 downwards.
TTTCTGCAAATTATAATCTCCTGGAATAGTTTTCCCACCAGTGCCAACCTTGAACGCTGAGAATCTTGAAAAATAATTAAATTTTAGATGAAATTCAGATTGAAGGTGTGTCTCACCTGAGAACAAAATTATTCTAGTTTCAAACTATTCTTAGAAGGAAACAATAAAGAAGTGTCATCCATAAAAGAATGTGTCTTTTTGTTTCTTTTGTGAAGTTTCTTGGACATCAAACAGGTTTTTCTGAGCATTCCGAATAATTGAGTGTAGATTAATAAAAACATATGAGTTAAATTGCCCTCAAAGTGCAGAGGCTTAAAAAAGAGACAAAACTGAGCAAAAGAGATACGAGATTTGTCTAAAGCCAACATGTTTTTTACATGCTCCCTATGGGAAGTGTGTTGCTTTGCTTCATCTACTCCCTCATGCTTGCACTCATATCGGACGTTTATGGAGCGCCTTTGATTAGCTGGGCTCTTTTCTAGGAACTGGGGACTACAGCTAGGGAGACTTGGGATTTATAATCTGGCAGGAGGACAGAGCCTAAATAAGTAATTAACTGCAGTTGTAATTAATTACAAAAGAGACATGTAGGGTGCAAAGAGAACATATGAAAATATATAACAATGTAAAAAATTTAGGAAAAAAAAAACACGGATTAGGAACAGTATGAAGTTAATGAAATCAGTATATTTACAATCATGAGCTCATTGTAGACTTTATGGTTAAGCTGAAGAAACTATGAAAAATGAAAATAATTAACGACATTTGCAAAAGTGAAAAAGTTAAACCTGGGTTTCCCCAATCAGTTGCATCAATGAAGATGTCTTTATGTCTAACTTATAAGGGGAATATTTTGAAAGCAGAAGGACTACAGAGGAATGATCTCCTAAAACCCTATCCCTCTCCTTGATCGATAATGCCACAACAAACTATTTATTTAACTCTGTAGCACAGTCAAAATCATTTTTTTTCTCTTTGTAAGACTCAAATATAAGTTTCTAAGGAAGTATGCAGACAATATTTTACTTTGGTAATCAACGCAACAAGGGGAAATTACTACTTCGACAGTTGATCAGGCATCAATCAAAGTTATATACTCAATTCGTAAGTGGAATAAAAGTGATGGCTGTTAAGGAGACAGGGTATAGGGAAGGAAGGGCTGTACAGTGTTTCATGGGCTGCTAAGTTACCAGAGACAAAGGCTGAGATAATATTCAGCTTTACATTTATAACAGCTCGTCAAAAATGTAACATTTTGTTGAAATTGATCTCAGGTTAATTAAAATAAATAGGATTAAAAACTTGTTACAAAATGAATTTTCCTCCTTTTGTATTAAATACAATCTATGTTTTCTTTGTTTCTCTCCCATTCTCCACATTTATTTGTCATTATTACTAGACCCTACTGTGGTAATACATCAAGGTAACAGTGTTCTGATAAGAATGTACCTGGGTTAATTTGTCAGCTTTTGCTTCAGAGACTGGAATACTTTAAACATAGAAGTCAATTGTAATAATTGATGCTGCCCTATTTGACACAAATAAAAGACTCATATAATGACACAGTGGGAAAATAGAAAGGAGATTGAGCACTGGACATGAAACAAGAGCTGGAGTGGAAGTAGAAGAATCTTCAGAGTTGTGGAAGAAACTAGAAAATTGCCTCAAGGTCAGAGAAGATGCCCTCTGTAAAGCCAGTCTCAGACTATGAATGCCATGTGTGTGGGGGGAAGAGAGAAGAGTGTTACAGATACAGGAGAGCAGACATGTAGGTCCATAAATACCAGCTGCAAACTCCAAGAGATGACATTCACTTAGACCGTGATGTGTACAGACATACCCTCCACAGTATTTCCTGGTATCCTCAAACCTGTCAGTTATTAATGTCAGAGGCAGCTCCCTGCTTTGAGATTTCCAGAGAGAGGCAGGAAGGGAGTGCAACAAAACAAGTAGAGCAGATATTCAGAGTTTCAAATGCATTAAAAACCATCTTTCCAGCGTAGGTTCTATTGATAATCCCAAGGCCGCCTTTAGGTTGTCCATCTCAGTCTTATATATAGGACATAATCTCTTCTTCATCAGTGAAACTTGATAATGGTCAGTGATTTTTATCAGAGAACATTAGAGAACATAAGTTAGAATCTTCATCAAAAGCTCAGTTGTAAGAAGTACAGTGTAAAAAATTGAAGAACTCTGTTCTGCCCATCGATATTTTTTTACCAGTCAGGTTTGTGCCCTGGAACCTCATTATTTGGCTCTTGGATGAATGTGGCTTTTAATACACCACTTACCTTTCAGTATGCATATGAGCACTATGCTTAACTTCTCACCATGGGAAGATGTGCTTCATTGCTTCTGTTTTGGTTGTGAGATACCTGGTCCACGCAGGCCAATCAGTCCAGTCAAATATAGGCCAGAAAGAAATAGCAATACAATCAAAAGCCATAAAAAAAAGGTCCTGCAGTGATGTAGAAATCTTCCACCAAGGCTACCAACAATTTTCTGAGAAACTATTATTAATTTATAAGGAAACTTAAAGAGAAACGATACAAGTTACTAAATTAGGAAAGGGTAATTTTTAAGAAGTGGGGTGCCACATTCAAACTTCTACATACAGGTGGAGTGGGAGGACAGTTCATAATGGAGATACAACTTTTATTTAAAAATAAACTTTTGGGCTTCCCTGGTGGTGCAGTGGTTGAGAGTCCGCCTACCAATGCAGGGGACGCGGGTTCGTGCCCCGGAACGGGAGGATCCCACATGCCGCGGAGTGGCTGGGCCCGTGAGCCATGGCCACTGAGCCTGCGCGTCCGGAGCCTGTGCTCCACAACGGGAGAGGCCGCAACATGAGAGGCCCGTGTACTGCAAAAAAAAATTAATTAATTAATTAATTAAATAAAATAAACTTTTAAAAGTTTAAGCAATTATATGCACTAGGCACTTTGCACAGCACTTTACATTTATTATCTCATTTAATCCTTACAGCATGCTTGAGTTAGATACCATTATTATTTGCATTTTAATGGTAAGGAAATAGGCTTAGGAAGGTGATTCAGCTAATAAGTAGGAGAGGCTTTCAAGTTTAAGTCAGAGCGCCTCCCCCAGGGTCATTATGCTCTGCTAGATTTATTTACCTTTGCTGTCGTCTTTCAGTGAAGTGCTGGGAAGCATAGGCAGGAGGGGAGGAAGGTGGTATAATTGTGGCCACACCGCTGGCTATTGTTCAGTCTTTGATAAAGTTGTACCGTAAATGACATAGCTTCCTGACTCCTGAATAAAATATTTTGCTATTGTCTATTGTCTGATTGTGAAATATGGTATGGAGGAGAGGGAAATTTATTTGGAAAGAAGAGGAACAAATACGTATCCGTTACTACAATATGTTGGGTCTGGTAAACAGCGAGTGGTGCATGGGATGCACTGGAAAAAAGTGTAGCTCATGTGATTTTACATATGTATCACCAGCTATAGCCCATTATAGATAGAGTACACTATCACAGAAGCTGCAGATCCCTACTCCTACATCCTCTTTTACTGTGAGGCTGGAAAGTTAAGTACTTGATTTTTGAGTCTTCCTTGCAGCTAGAGGTATATACATGGGACCCAGTTCTGGCTAATGAGTGGTTAAGTGGAAGTCTGTTGGGGAAGGCTTCTCTTTCTAAATAAAAGGAGAAGCTTCCTAAGGAGAAGTCCTTCACCCTCCTGACTTCTGTTTCACTTGAACTTGGATGTGGTTCCTAAAATGTGTAGTAGGCTTGTTGTAACCAAAGGAATCAGAGAAATGCTGGCCAGCCACCGCTTTCTCCATAAATTCCTCTTGGCTTAAACTTTTGGTCAGTTATTGTTTCTTGCAGCCCAAGCTATTCCTAATTAATACACATGTCATGTTATCTTTCTTCTTTTCCACAAACTATATTATGCCTGGGTGAAGTTTCAGAAGTACATGATCATAAAGGTTATGTGGTTTCATGTTGGCAATTCCCAATTCCCCACTAATTGTGTGCAGCCCCTGTGTTTCTGTTTGAGACACAATGGGCTATTCCCCTTTCCCCAGACATGCCAGAGCCATCCCCTCCTGTGTGCCTTTGCCTAATGCTGTTGCTTCTGCTGGAAATCGTCGCAGTCATTCTGAACTGTTGTCCCCATCGTGAAGTCTTCTCTGGTTCTCTCAGGCTCAATTGTCTGTGCATATCTTCCCGTATATCCCCTTAACACTCTGTTCTTATCTTTATTATAATGCTGATTCTTTGTTTGGTAATCATATGTTTACTTATGTGTTTTTACCAATAATCTCTGAACTATTAGAGTTCAGGTTTCATGTCATACGTGTCAGACACAACAGGTGCTCAGTAAATATTTTGTTGTTGATTCATTTCTTCCTCCTTTGAATCCCCCTGAAACTTTCTTCTTACCTCTCTTTGGCACACGTCATTTACTTTTCTTATTTCATAACTCAGTAGTGGGCTACTTGGAATTCTGTCTTGCTCATCTTTGCATCTTGAATGTATTTTTAAGCTAAATTCATATTTGATGAATTGAATTGGACTGTTAATAGTTAATACATTAAGGATATCTCAATCATCATGTTAATTGCTACTTCCCCTGGCGATGGGGAGGAGAAATGAGGGATGAACTGTAAGTATCCAGTTCACTGAAGGGGTTTTTAAAAATCTCTCCTATTTAAGTTAAAAGTGAAAAATTAATTTGCTATAGAAAGAAACCCATGTCCCACATTCTCTGATGCAGAAGTGTTTGAAGGATGTAAAAGAAGAATCTGTTTTCAAGAACTTTCTAGTTTCCCCTCTCTAGTCGTCAATCCAATTCAAGTGCAATTTAATAAGTTAATTGCAATATATGATTGACAGAGGCAGGGGACAATGTCTGATGTGAGGACTACTCTATAAAAAATTATGATAATAACTAAGGATCCTATTATTTCATTAAAGACTCTATGTCTTGGCTGATGCACAGCAAGACTTTCTCAAATTCTACCTTAGAAGTGGTTGATATTAAGCCTGTATTCGTCCATTATGTCAGCAAACCAGAAATGGAGAAAATGTTGATCAAGGTCAGTTTGAATCTTAACCCTTGTGAGCCTAAAGGTCTAAGATGGAAAATAGTATCGCATACAAATCTGGTTGAAGGAATCATTTATCCTGCCAGATTTACTTAGGAACATAAGAAGGTAGTAAGCAACCATGAACCTCACTAAATTAAAAAACAAAAACTTGTAAAAAAGCAGTTTCCATGATAAATAAGCAAACAAGGTGGGGGGGAGGGAGTGAAGGAGAATTTTCATTATGTAACATAACTGAATTCAGAATAATGAAAGATTTAAGAAGACTCAAATATGATTTTTTTAAAAAAGAGTTGTCTTTCTGGAAACCAAGAGGCTTTAGTTTTAAGTATTTTATTTCTGAATCAGAAATTTCAATGAAGCTATGCATTAAGAATGCACTTATATCTGTTTTTTCAAATTTCAGATAATTATTTGATAGTTTAGACCATTCATTATTGTTTTTTTAAATTGAACTTATATTTATTATTTGAATATTTAATAGCCTTAAAGCAATATTCCTGAAGTGATTTTCATGTATATTAACTTTCAGTAAAATGTTAAACAGTGGGATACTTCTTAAATTTTAACATTTTATGAAGAGTTTAAGAAAACATTTTATTGAATGTGAAACAATTGAGGAATATAGAAAGATTTTCAACATAGAATTTTTAAATTAAAATAAAAGGGAAAAAATCATATAGAGTGGTACTTAAATGCAAAAATGAATAGTTACAGCAAAAAACTTGCCCCCTCAAAGTGGAAATAACTCATCCTTCGTTATGCAGCAAGATAGTTGTTCATCTAACCTAACATTTACAGTAACTGATTTATTTACCGTTGAAAATCAAATCTAGTGCAGTTCAGATAATTTCTCTGCATTAGGAAAATAAATAAATTAAAAGTCTGCTTCAGCAATTTAGTCCTCCTAAACAGCGATTCTGCAAGCTTGGTAGAAGATGTCAAAACCTGCTGAAACCTAACAGAGTCAACTCCAAGTTTGTGTATCCCGGTCCACTCTGCCTTTCCATCAGGCAGTACACGTGGAAATAGAAAAGCAGCTCTCTAATTAATCAAAGTCAGATGTGCCTGAACGCCTGGAGTTGGTGCTGATCCTTGTCCCAGCTTCTCCCATGTTCTCGCTCTGTGTTTTTCCCTTGAAAACTTCTGCTCTGAGCTGGGAATGCCTGAAGGGCTTGCACGGTAAGTCAACGTGAAATTATCTCAGCAGGAAGAAGTTGCTTTTCAGCTTAAATGATTTAAGGCAGCAATTTTTCACACTCTCAAACTCTGACAAACGCCCAGATTGCCTCTCATGTCTGACTTCAAAATATTCAAAGAAAAGCTATTTTTATTAAAAACACTCTAGAGAAAATTGTATGTCACTTGTTCTCTGATATAACTTCATTTCTCCTGACAGTGACAATTTTCACCTCAGTACAATTTCTTTATTTTTTCCAAAGCTAATTCTGCTTAATATTAGTATTTATACAAACTCATATCAACTTGTCTCTGTGAAATATTCAAGGGTGTCAGGTAAATGTTGCTCACTGTCATTCATCTTCTCTGGGTGTTCAAAATGATCAATCGATTTAAAACTACACGTAGTTAGTTTGGATATTATTGTTTTATTTGTAAGGGAGAACTTAACAATTGTTAAAACCCTTCATTTGACACACCTGTGTCTGCGACTGCAAGGCTTTCCAAACTTGACGGCACGTGTCTGTTTCCAAAGATCATAAAAGTTTACATTAATTAATCTATTTGTTCTGTGCCTTTAAATAAAGCAGGTAGTACAGTGCATGTTTTGTTTTATGCTGCTTACATGTTAATAAGATTACGGTGGATGTCATATTGCACGGAAACATCACATTTGCTTTATTATGAATGCTGGCAGTGCAGAAACATCACATTATAATCACTTCAAAAAAGAAATATATTATGCATATTTTCATATGTGTTTATAATTCCACTAAACCTCAGCAGAATCAAACTCAGTAGGGACAAGAATGACAGAAGGTTTAATGTTCCAGAGCCTGCTGAAATCTTGGTACATTAATATATAGCAGGATGGTTAATATGTATAAGGTTACTTGTGGCCTGTGACCTCAAAGCATATCTTCTGGCCTTGTCACATTTCCATGAGAAAAAGTAACCACTGGCATGTGAATTTTCCGCAGATAATTTGGAGCTTTTTTAAAGGGTTAATTTTGTTTCTAACTGTGAAAGCCTGAAGTAAAGTGTTTATGAGGGTCATGTGAGCAGTAACCATTATCCAGGTACTGAGGCAGTGGAGCACACTCCTTTTTAAATATATGCACCAATTTCCTACAAGTATGCCTTTTATATTCCACTAAATGTTTCATTTCTAAATAAAACTGGATCATTTTTATTTCATTTATATCCATTACAAAGAAATCAAGGAAAGAATTACCTGGCAGCCTTCTTCTTCACACAGTGCTGGGGTCGGGTCAATGGAAGTACATCAAATACAGAAGGGAAGTGCGTTTCATAAATTTCAGTGTTACAACAATGCCATACACAGCTCCGACACTAACACCCCTGCTTGAGAAGTTGTCAGCTTTCCCAGTCTGTGACTTGTAACGTGTTTTCTGTTTGGAAGTCACAACTACTTTGATTTTGTTTAGCTTCCTTGAGTTTTATTTACCATAGTTACTAGCTCACTGAAGGGAAAAATGATTCATGTTTTAAGACATACTTAAACATGACAATCTGTACCTTCCTCAATATTGAAACATTTTTAAGATAATTTCTGTATATATGATGAAATCTGTGAATAGTTGATAGCTTAACCTAAATAATTGTTGAAAAGCCAAAACTTTACTGGCAAAACGACTTTGTGTACACACATACACACAAGATTGCCTCTCAGAAGGGTTTAAGTAGCTTGTTATGGGTTAAAATTTACTTGGCATTAAAAAAATGAGTATTTAATAAAAATTTGCATGCTAACAGTATTATTTCTTTTGTGTTTTCAAAGGAGGAAGCCATGCTATAATATTGTTTAGGATTCTTCTTTCTTATTGATAAATTCAAAATATGTTATATTCATGAATTGTTTAAATGCTTTTTTTCTATTTACAATAAGTGCATACAGGTAGGAAGAAAGTATAGGATTTGCTTCCTGACTAAAATATTTACAACTTTATCTTACTGTATGGTTTAGCTGTTATGGGAAAATAGAAATTGTTTATCTGAAATATAATTACCTTAGATATATACCAGTGAGATTTTTATTGGCCCAAAGGAATAGCTCACATTAAGCTTTAGATTTTAATAAAATTTCAAAATGAGCTCATTCTATGATATTATTATTTATAAAATTATGTTATTTACAAAAGCACATAATTTGATAATTTAAGATCTTATAAGAAATATTCCCTATTGCTCATTAAAATAAATACTTTACTGTCTATAAAAGGATATATAAATGATAATACATTATACAAATATATGAATTAAATTATATTTGTATTTATTATCCATTTATATATATCTAGCATTAAAGTGGTTGTTTCACCAAAACCATTCAGTGAAGTATATTTAATATTTTTTGTTTCAGTTCTTTTAAAAATAGAATAATGGTTTATTACTTAAATTCATGTTTTTCTTTCATCCTTAGTGTTTAAGTGTACTGCATTTGAATCATTGTTTATGGAATATTTAAAATATGAAATGTTTTAGTAAAAATTGGAAACTGGATAGAACACACACACTCAGTTAAGAAATAATTCAGCCACACCACTGTAAGCAATCCTTAGAGTCTACCTTTGTCCCTGAGTCTAGTCTAAACATTTTTGTAATACAAAAAAAAAAAAAATTATCTGGACTTTTTCAGTGTGATCTATGCCAAGAAATCAAGGAAAGTGATAAAAGCTATAAGAGAGCCTATGCATTAGTGAATATTTATATTGGCAAGATCTGCAAATTTTATAAAAGTAAAACAAACACAGAGGTTGCTTATTTCTGAAAGGAAATCAGCCTCACTGAATTTCTTTCAGGAAAACATTATTGCTCAAAATGATATAAATCTCTATTGCTATCTCTAGCAAATTAACTTGAAATGCTGGCAATGCCAAGGAGGTGCATTAAGTTTTCTGTTGTTTACCTTTTCCTAATCACCATAAAGATCCTTAGTGAAACAATTATTCTTAAAACAATCAAGACAGTATATCTCTATAAAGGGGAAAATCGATTTAACAACAAAACTAGATTTATCTCTATTGATCACGAGGCATTCAGTGTGATTTTAGTGAATTATGCCTGGCTTTCACTTCCTAGCAGAAATTTTTCAGTGATGGTCAAAAGGCAAACTGCAAACTACTGCATAATCTTTTGCATGCTATTTACCTGTCCTAATCACTGCTTTACCAAAAAAAAAGGCATATACAGGAGACTGAACCAAATATTTATTTTCTGTTACATGAAACAGTGTTACTATTGTGTGTAACTTATTTAATAGTACTTACCTAGGAATCTGATGTCATTTCTTTCAATTCATTAGTGAAGAAATCAGGTCTCTGTAAAAGAATTCAGTGTTAAAGAAACAAATCCAAGTTCATCTTATGAGAATAGAATTAGAAAGATTAAGAAGTAACATGATTTTTTCTTCTTAAATAGAAGTTATTTTTAAAGACATTATTAACACTTTCATATCTGAAACTTCTTAAGCAAGAAGGAAACACAAAAGAATTGGAGGCAGATTAAGAAAAATTTAGACTTGCTGTGCTGTATGCCCTATAAATTGTGCATACCATTTGGAGAGAAATATAAAAAGATGAATATTCTAAAAATATCTTAGAGATGGTATTTGTTGTTCACTTAAATACGTGGGTGAATGAGTCATATTGGCTTATATCTCTTTAAACAGTAATGAAAATACTCGATCTAAATGTATTTTGTCAATGTAGTCATAGAATATTTCTTTCTCTGAAATGTTGCACATTTTTCCCTTCTCCTGGAAGGATTAGAAAATTTTATAAATAAATCAGTCCTTATTTAGAAAAAGGGCAATTAAGAAATTCGTATTTGTGTAAGAAGTTTAAGCAAGGGATATACCTAAACATATAATTGAAAGATATTTCCTTGTAAATCTTAAATCGCATTTTAATAAACAAGTAAAATAATGTTATTCAGTCAATAGATAATAATTGCCTTTTCTTATTGTATAAATCATAACTTTCACTTTTATTATAAATAATGCAAATAATGTGCTTGCTAAATCAAATGGATGATGATACACTAAGTTAACCAATGTAAAAGACTAACTCATTTTACTATTGCTAAAATTTGGATTCACAAATTCAGGTCAGTTAAGCTGTTGCCATGTATTCTTAATAAAGTCCATGTTCCATAGCTGTTCAAAAACTATAAAGTAACTTTTATTTATTTGGTTACATTAATGATAGCTCAATTGCTATCTTCCACCACACTTAAAGACATTGGTGGTGTTTTGTGCATTTGTGAAAAGTAGTGTTGATATTGGAAATTGCTATATTCAATTCTAACTAAATTTATTTTTAAAAACATTAACATAAATAACATTCTAATAAGATTTAACATCAAAGCAAAACAGTTTATGAAATATAAGAAGAAAATTTTTAATTTGAAGCATTGAAGTAATATTCGAATGTAATATGCAATAATCATCCTTTTTAAACCATTGACCATTAATTAAAGCAAAATGAACAAGAGTTGAGTTTAGAATGTTAAATGTGATATATAAAAGTATTTCTATTGAAAACTGATATTTACAAGTCACCTAGACTAGCAAAAATACTTTTAAATTGATCCTATAGATCTAGGCAGATTGTAATCATATTTATAACTTGTAACTCTTTGTTTAAAATCTAATAACATTAATATGAATGTATTATTATGATATTGAACTACAACTTTCAAATTAGACAAGTAAAACTTTTAGAAATACTATTTTCAATTGGTTTTCCTATAATATAAATAGCTAATCTAGGGTATCATATTTTAGTGACTGTTTTCCTGTTACCGGTGTACAATCTTATGATTTTATAGTAAGACAGGCATCATCAAATGTAAGTAAACTGGGCTAGTTGTATACATTGTTTCTTTGAAAAAAATTGAAAATACCTAGAGCTTTTTATAAAAGAGGTGGTTGCTAAACTGAATTTTAATAAACCAATATAATAATATTATTGTTCAATAGGTAATAATTGCCTTTATATAAGCTCAAAAATATTGTTTAGAGTGATAAATATACAATGCTCCATTATGCATCTGGGAGTGCTGATGCATAATTTTTAGTTCTAATGTTATTATGTAATTGAGAGAACATGTTCATTTGCTCTAATAACTACTAAGATGCACTTAATAAAATGAAATGTAATAATACTTGTAATTCAGTCTATTCATGGAAGTAATTTTAAAAGTCTACCACTCTCCTTAATGTGGATAACATTCATAATTTATAAAGTGTTGTGATGCAGAATTGACAATGCCATTGTTTTTTACACTTTGAGATGATTCTGCAGGCTTCATATCATCTGCATACCAACCTCAGGATTATCAAGGGCAAACAAAAGATAATTAACACCAGAAACAGGCAAATGCAGGAGCTACCAACTGAGGGTTCTCATTTAATGCAAGACTTCTGAAAACCAGAAAATGAAATAACCATAGAAAAGCTTATCTCTGAAAAAAATTTTTTTTTCAGTATTCTATTCTTTATATGAACCTTGCCCCACCATCCCAGTTTGTAGCTTATCAGAGAACATGGTCTCAAGGTGGTATAGTCATCATCTATATCAGAGTTAGAAAAAGTTATTTTTAAAGAATGAATTTCAAATTATATATTTTATACTTTTAGTTTCCTTAATACCAATTATAATCATGAATTTATTTATAATGTGTGTAGAAGAGTGGAAAACAAACTACTCCCATAATAACTTCTATCATGTTTTCACATTTACTAACTAGGCTACAATAAAAAGGAAATTTCTACAATTAAACAGACTATTTTATACTTAGCGGCAGTTTATATAACATTATATACAGATAGTATGTGTTCAAATGATGGCTTCAAATCATTAAAATCTTATATTTATTCACATGAAATAATACTGGTAGCAGAGAATATGCTATGTTGACCTTGATTATAGTACTGTCTTACTGCTTAAGTGAAATTATTTATATTTTCCAAACTAAGTGCCCTTTGACTTTTAGTAAATCATCTCTATTAGTGTGATTCACATATATGGGTATTTTCACTTTACAATACAGGGCAATTGTTAAATGTTTTCAATACTGAACTTCTAAAGTTCTGAAATAATAATTATAAAATTGTGTTTGAAATAAAGTGAGAGTTCATAACAAATTCATATATTAAAGGCTTTTTTAAAATGTTAGGCTTCTCTGATAAAGTATCATGTTATTAACAATTTTAACTGAAATGGGTAAGTTAGTGACAAGCCTCAGAGTTTACAATTATAAAAGAACATTATTGGAATATGGCATTTTATCACATGGATACCATCACAGTTTGTCTTCAGGAAATAATTATGCAGTTGCTAGTTCATTTCCCAAACACCACCATTAAGTGGATATTCCATAAAATCTCTCCATTGGCAGTATGATTGAGAATAGTTTATTTCCTTTTGAGTTAATTTTTTTTCTTGTTTTATACCAACTATTTGCACAACTTTCAAGAGGGGTCAAAAGAGATTATATGTCATATTTAGTTTAATTCTATTCTCTGTAGAACCTGGGTTAATTGCACTACATGATTACCTTTTAAAATATCAAGTCATTGTCTATAAAAGAATACAGTTAATGATAAAATAAATAAAATAAATCTCTCTTATGCCACACAAATTGTTAAAAGAAACATGTTAGTCATATCTCCAAATTCTTTCCACCAGCTTCTTTCCTCCACATATATTGTCCTATTGTTGTCCCAGGGCCCCATCTTTGGGGTCCATTGCTTGATCATCTGTCCAGCTATATCAAATAAATTGAACTATTCTTTTAATCTTGTACTGATAAACATTAGTCTAAGTTAAGGCTCATAACAAGGCACATAACTGGCTTCCCCGTTTGTACTAAAATGACTCATAATTGTATCCATTTGACTGAATGGAAATATTTTACTAAAACTAAAGCTACAGTCTTCTTGATTTACCTGAAAAATATTTCAGGAAGATTTTATTTACATACATATTTTAGTTATCTTCAGAAATGCATTGTGGCAGTTAAAAATGGCCGCACATTCTTGACACATGTCCTATTGAGACATAGGGTCTATTTTCTCTCTCCTGGAATCTAGGCGGTCTATGACTGCTTTGATAAAGGAGTATGTTGGAAGTGATGCCATGCCATTTCTGGGACCAGCCTTTGGGAAGACTGGCAGTTCTATCTTGATTTTTTAGAGCCCCGAGCTGCCTGTAAGAAGTCCAACTTTATGTAAGAAGTTCATGCTGCAGAAACCATGAGCAGAGGCAATGGGGCTACATAGAAGGGAAGAGTGGTTCTGCTGAGCTCAGCCCTCCAGACATTCTTGTCAAGGTTCTAGGGATGTAAATGAACCTAAGTGGGATCTTCCAGACCAGATCAGTCACTAACAGAACACTGCCAAGTGAGCTCAGTTGATGCCCATGGAGCATGAGAATTGTCCAGCCCAGACCTATCACAATTTGTGACCCACATAATCATGAGATAGAATTAAATAGTATTTTGAAAAACATGTTATATAGCAATAGATGACATAAAAAGACATTTAAGCATTCGAGATACACAAATTATAATGTATAAGTAATGGCTGAAATTATGGTATTTAATACTGTGAAATGACTTTTATCCATGCAATTCATACAATAAATAGCTTTATCTTAATCCAAGAAAACCTCATTTCTCTAAGAAATTGAAGAACTTGGATGAATAATAAGTTATTTGCATGATCTTTTTACTCAAAATGAGGCTTTTTACCAAAAAATGTTCCTTTTATTTATTTAGAGTTTTATCTTATTAAGCACTTGTTATAGATTATCTTATCCAACTGATACATATATCCCCCTAAGTTATTCCCGTTACAGATATGGGGAAGCAGGGACTTAAAGAGCAGATGGCTTGCTTCAGAGCACCCAGTAAAGTGAGCAAATCAATACTAGAATCCAAATTTTCAGAATCAGTACTCATTTATCTTTTAACTTCATCCATATCATCTCTGGTATCAGGCTGCCTGTACCTGAAATTTGTATGCCAACATTTTATGTAAAGTCTGATACATATCTCAAGAAACACACCAGAGTGGTTTTTTTTTTTTTTTTGATGAATTAACTCATGAGATTTCTTCTGATAGCAATAGGAGTTGTCTGTCTAGCTAGAGAACACTTTTTGTTTAATATTGTTTTAACACTAATATATTAATAGATAGGACTGTTCTAAGACTGTAATAGGGAATTTGAAATAGTACCTTAGTGTGTTTAAGCAAGGTATTTGCATTTTATTTCTATGTTTACTGAATATGAACTCCAGGATTCAGAAGTTGGGCCTAATTTTGACCACTAATTTTCTTTACAACATACAAAACACTATACTCTCTGTACTGTATTTATATGCATAAAAATCAGCTGACATGTGAGTTAGTCAACTATTGAAAGAGGTTGTTTTAGTGGTACAGGCCTAAACTATAAATCTGTATCACCATCCAATTTTCTTCTTGGGTTCTTTTCATCTTTTTGCCTTAAAAATTCCTCCAAATATCCCTAATAATTCCCACTGTACCAATATTTTTAGAAAATTGTATTCTTTCTCATTGTTCATATTCCTTAAATATCAGTAAATTATCATCTCTACCACTAAGCACTGCTTCACCATGTTCTACCAAGTGAAATCCTGTACACTTTCTTCATTAATTACTGTCACCTTTTCTCTTAATCATTTTGAATTTTTGAATCTTTCTTTAATTTGCCTTCTCAAATTGGGATACCTAAAATTAAACATGCTATTCAGAGTTTTTCATTGTAGCCTTTTTCATCTCTTTCCAATATTAATCACAAGATTATTTACCTCTTTTAAGGGTTTCATTTTCAATCATGTCCTAGTTAAGATGCATTCAAAATAATTAAAATGCCATAGTTGAAGTACAGGCCTACAATTCCATATTAACTCTCTGAATAATAAAATTTAGTGTGCTAAGACATCAGTAGAGTGAATGTTTATGTGACAAAGAATGAGAAAGATTTCTAAGAAGCTGAGAAATACCTTACCAGAAGTTTTCTGAAACAAAAATTTATGCATTGCTGGGCAAAGGATTGCATACAAGGCCACTGACCTGTTTCAATGCTAGAGAAGTTGCTTTTGATTTAAATATTTCCAAAAAGGCTGACTGCCATAAGACAATTGCTTGCATTACCAGGGAATATACACATTTTAAAAGAAATTAAACTTAGCTCTGTCTTGTGTATACGAATGCATGCATGTTTTTATAATGTACATAATTTTCCTTCTCCTCAAGATAATAAAAAGCAAAATAGTGGCCCTAACTCTGGATAATATTACAAACAGTAACGAGTATAAATGCAATTTTCTAACTGGTAATGAAGGCAAAAAATACTTCCAGACATTTTCCCATGAAATTTTGTACCTGTACACTTTGTCACTTTGCCACTGTAAAACTATTTCTTTAATTTTAAGAATTCCGAGATTGAAATGCTGTTAAATATTTGGAAGGTGTACAGTATCTAATAGCAGGCAGAATGGATGAGCATTCCATTTTCTAGAAAAATAATGTTTCAAAATATTCTGCCTACATCAAACATTTTCTTACCTAAACATTTTTTAGACAGTTTTGCATTTGGGGGATATTTTTTCTTGAAATGCCTTCCTTTTGGTGGATGGTATTCATCTTGATAAGTAGTTACTATTATCAAGGATAAAACTACTGAAGAATAGAAAAAGATGTTAGAAAAGAAATCCATATAAAACTATGAGGATATGTTATAAAAAACCAAAGGCAGCATTTGTTAGATCATGAGCCAATTAATTTTAGAATAGAAAACACATTCTCCTTTCATTCATGGAATCTTATTGCAGACCTGTGTGGGGAGGTACAGTGACTTCTAGTGGCCTGGAAGCCCTATTTTGTTCAGTCCTGGTTCTCATCAAACTTATCAGTAGTTGTATTCACCAGCATGAAAATAGATTCTGGATATGAAATCAAAAGAATGAGGAAATATGAAGAACGCCTCATAGAGAATAAATTTCATGAGGATAGTGATTTTGTAAGAATAAGAGCTAGACTTAATTAAGTTTCATTAACCGATTAAGCACTGTGGTAAGTACTTTCTGTGCATTAACTCATTTAATCATCATAACAACCCTAATCATTATGATTCTTATATTATAGATGAAGAAGCTGAGACACAGAGAGGTTAAGTAACGTTCTACTGTCTAACTGCTAATAATGAGTAGAGCTGGTAATTGAACTCAGGCAGTCTGGTTCAGTCTGCTCTAATTACTCCAGTGATTTTCAAACTTGAGAGTATATCTGAATCACTTGGAGGGCTTATTAGAACACAGATTTCTGGGCTCCATCCCCTGAGTTTCTGATTCATTATGTCTGGAGAGTGGACCAAAGCTGTACATTTCTAAGGGTTTCTCAGGTAATTCTGTGGTCCAGGGACCACACTTTGAGAACCACTGCATTAAACTATACTCCCTCTTAGGAGCTATTCTTGACAAGCTGGATAGCATATAATTTTAGGTTCTGTGAAATTTTGTTTTAAGGGATTTATATGTTTGCCTTGGTCAAAGCAAATAGTGGATGAACTCACAGTAATGGTATGTTCTAATTAAGCTAACCGTTAGGAAAGGCAAGTGGACACAAATTCATTCATTCAATAATCATTTATTTAATTGACAATCATGGGTTTAGGGATTTGAAATACAATGATGGGAAATGTATTGGCCTTTCTCCCAAGAAATTCAGCCTAGGAAGATGTATAAGCAAATAATTGAAGAACAGTGCGATGTGTTTTGCAGTGGTGAGGCAAGGGGTGTGGATTGAAAGGATCAGAAAAAGTTTCACAGAGAAGTTTTTGAGTTGTCTTAAAGCGCGACCTGAAGTTAACAGTGGTATGTGTTCTAGTGAAGAGGGTATATGCCAAGTTATGGAGGTGAGAAAGGGCACATTGAATATTGGAAATTATTAAGAATCTGATTGACTGCAGCTCAGGGTTGGAACAAATGAACGGGAAGCTGAGTAAAATAAGATTAACATGAATATGCAGGAATTTATGAAAGCACGGTGACTTCCTGGACTTTGGATGAGAAGTCATGGAGAAGTTTTTTTTTTTTTTTTGATGTGGACCATTTTTAAAGTCTTTATTGAATTTGTTATAGTGTTGCTTCTGCTTTAATGTTTTGGTTTTTTGGCCACGAGGCATGTGGGATCTTAGCTCCCCAACCAGGGATTGGGCCTGTACCCCCTGCATTGGAGGGCAAAGTCTTAACCACTGGACCGCCAGGGAAGTCCCTCATAGAGAGGTTTTAAGCAAGAGATGGGCATTCTAGGAAAGGTGACTGGCAAATGCAAAGTTAACAGTGATATCCTAGAAGTTGTTTGGAGGACACTTTAGAGCAAGGGACCTTAGAGGCTAGCCCAGGCAGGAAAGGATGTAGGAGTAATCTAAGATAATGGCTATGGGGTTGAATAGGAGAGAGTAGGTTAGATAAATAAATCACACTGAGTGGTGCTGTTTTAAGTGTTTATGTATTTTAATTCACATGATACTTGGACGAAACCTATGGATCAGTACTATTATTTTCTCTGTTATACAGATAAGAAAACTGAAGCACAGAGAAACTGGGTCATTTCCCCAAGGTCACACTGCTTGTCAGTGGTAGAGCCGGGCTTTGAACCCAGGCATTTTGGCTCCAGAGTCTGCCTTCATATCCAGGTTTAGTGACGGACTGGATATGGAAAGTAAGGGAAAAGAAGGTACTTTGAGTACTTGCCACAACTGGCACATATTGAGGCCAGTAAACACATACACAATATCCAGTGGTTATTAGGTAGCTTGGCTATCTAATCCATTCAAATGATGATCTAGTGGAATTAATAGGAAACCAGACTCCCTTTTCAGCAGGTTTCCTTATTAGGACTCTCTAAGGCTGGAGTGAACACGATGCCTAGCAGAGCATGCGATCAATGAGGCAGACATCTCATCTTGTGTTATCACTCTGGCACAGGGATGGCACATACTCTTCTGGCCATCCATGCTAATGTTACAGTTTTAACAACAACCACTACTGGGTTAATGCTGGGGCTCTCAGCCCTGCTTCAGAGTTTGTTCAGTTTAGTCACCAATTTTTTCTACCACGGGCCTGCCATTTATTAGACATTTTACTAGGTAACAGGGGCATAGAATGAAATAG